>NC_041380.1:505998726-506163918 GCF_002162155.2 Triticum dicoccoides
TTTTTTAGATCACCTTACTAGTCCATCGATATGCCACATGTCGATGTATCCATTACATACAAAAGATAATGACAATCAAAATGGACAAAGGTAAGCGAGGTAAAAGAACAGAAGAAATGACATTGGGGGAAATGGTTTAAAATATGCACACCTAATGGAAATGAGGGGTGGGAATTAAAAATTTGCAGAGGTTGGAAACATCTATATAGATAATAGAAGAATAGCTACAGGGGATGGAAAAATACTGATTTTTGGACTGATCGAGCAAAGCTTCCACAAGAATTTAAACTGTCAAACGACCAGGGTAAAGAGCCTGAGGCATACAACAGGAGGATCAAATGCAGACAAATCTATTTGGGGCTGGAGTAAGGCAAAACAATCAGTGTCATCAATGCATAACTATCTAGCACAGTTCTGATATAACAGACTGTTTAAACACATTTGGAAAGCAAAATTACCGCTGAAAATCAAACTCGCAGGGAATTTACAATGCTGGGTGCTGAAGGTTTACAGAAAGTAGGATCACAGCAACACCACAAGAGAAATTCAACGCTGTGATAAGTAACAACGCGGATTTGACAGGTTTCAGTGCGATGAAAAACAACCAGCATATACAAGTATACACTGGCACAAGTGGCGTGCTCATTGAGGAGATATCCTCTGCTG
This sequence comes from Triticum dicoccoides, assembly GCF_002162155.2. Taxonomy (NCBI): domain Eukaryota; kingdom Viridiplantae; phylum Streptophyta; class Magnoliopsida; order Poales; family Poaceae; genus Triticum; species Triticum dicoccoides. The sequence goes on from NC_041380.1 coordinate 505,999,393, forward strand.
AGTGAAGACAAAATGGAGGTCAAGACCTGGCCACCAGCTTAATTCACATGCATTTTCATGTTTTACGCTGCAAAAACTTTTATGTAATAAGTAGAACTATATCTCTGCTTTATCATTCATACTAGAAATAACTGCCTGCAATACTTGGCTAAACCTGTTTAAATCTCAGCTGTTTCTGCTTGATTTCTCAGGATGTACCGTCGCAAACAGATCTGATGCTAAGCATCACAACTCTGTTACACTGAAGGTAGTGAGATCCGGCACGACCCTTTCGGGGAAATTTCTACACAGTAATAAGAGAAGGGAAAGGAATGGAGATTATCTTACTCGTGGCCTCGAAGGAGCCGAACTCTTCAGCATATTTCCACTCCCAGTTCTCTCGGTACTCCTGGTAATACAGCTCGTCGGGATCCTTTTTCGGATTACTTTCCTCCATCTTCAGTCTAGCCATGTCTTCGGCCGCCATCTTATCCACGTACGCCTGACCAATCAACACCTCCCTGGCCAAATGCTCTCGCTCCAGCGACTCTCGCTGCTCCTCCGTGAGCGCTTCCACCACGAGTGGCGTCGCGTCGGGGTTCTCGGCGTTCCACCTCGCCACCAGCCACTCCATTTGCTCCTTTAGTACCTGATTCATCGCGGCATCCATCACATCCAGCACCGATGGATACTCCGTCTTCTTTGTGATCTTCCTCGAGGTTCTCCTACTCCCCCCGGCCATCTCGGTCCCGCTGTGGGTTTCCCTCTTTCTCCCAGCCTCCTTCGTCATATCCGAACCCGCCTCCATCTCGGCAAGCCGCTGCAACTCGTCTGCCGCCGTCGCCTCTCTGCTCCTGATGGGGAAAACCTCTGGGTACGTTTGGCACTTCTGGGTTGGGAGGCTCCCCAAAACTCACATACTCGGGCCGGCCCGTGTAGTCTGCTACCCAGAGCATCTGAACCGTACACATCCTTAGATCCAACGTCCTAAATTGTTTCAATGTTTAGCATCAACCATGTTTTTTTTTTTTCAAGAGTACAGCGTCAACCATGTTTTATATAGCACACTATAAAACAAAATTGGCCCAACACCGTCCCATTTGAATTGAAATAGACACAAAAATCGACCCAACGCGCTGACCAAAACGGCGAATAGCTCATGCAACACACAAGAGGCGTGCGACTGGGCCGGCCCATTCGCTGTCTCGCGCGGGATGTAAAATTCGCACAAAACAGACGGCGCTACTGATAGGACTCGAACCCACGCCCTGCTACCTATAAGTGCAACGGGCTAGCCATCACATCAGGCGAGTTACTCAGAAGCATTGGCAGCACCACGCTTAAAGAAACTGCCAGCAGCGGCGAAAAATAAAACCCAATTCGCCAAATTACAAAAAATGAAACTTGCAGGAAAGGGATCCTACTCAAGTCCTCCCACCAGAGAAGCGAGTACATAACCACTATAGTAACTGAGGTTTAGTATGTACGATGGCAGCCCGGAGTATATGAACTATAATCCACGGCACATTAAAACTTGTTTTAATATTTGAAGCATAATTTATTAAAAAGAAACTCTTTTTGAAACGCAAACATTATTAGGGGACTCAAATTTTTAAATAACAAACAGGAACAAAAAAATAGAATACATGAATATATATATATATATATATATATATATATATATATATATTATGAACTACTTTTCATAAACGCAAAACATATTTTGAAAACAATAACAAAATTGGAAAACTGAACATTTTTTAAAATTAAACTATTTTTTACAAAAAATGAGCTTTTTTGAATTTTGGAAATGGATTTCGAAAACATGATTTCTTTTAAAACAATTATGAACAAATTTCCAAAACTGCTGTATTTTTTGGAATACGTGAACAAATTTCGGAAATAGGAACAATTTTTTGAATTAGTGGAAAAAATAAACATGCAGACAATTTTATGAATTTGTGAACAAATTTTGAAACATGATTTTTTTGAATATGTGAAAAAAATTATGAAAACCAACAAACTTTGAATTTCCCAAACATTTTTCGAATTTGTGAACAATTTTTTAAAGCACGAACGATTTTTGAATCTTGAGAACAAATTTGGAAGCGCGGACTTTTTTGTGTATCATGAATATTTTTTGAATCTTGAGAACAAATTTTGAAATGAAGAACTAAAAATCATGAACATATTTGGAAGCGTGAACAATTTTTTAAAGCATAAACATTTTTGGAATCTTGAGAACATATTTTGAAACGGAGAACAATTTTGAAAAATCCGAACAAATTTGGAAGCATCAACATTTTTGAATATGTGAACAAAAAATTGAAATCCGGTACATTTTCTGAATTTTGAAAATTTTGAATTTTTTTGTGTAACAAGAACAATTTTTGAATTTTGAGAACATTTTTTTAAACTGAAAAAAAATTGAAAACACGAACAGAATTTAAAATTTTCGATTTTTTATAAAAAAGAGAAGAAAAGAAAAAGAAATAAAAAGTAAAATCCTAAACATTTTGTAAAACTGCGAACATGTTATGTAAAAGAAAAATAAACTTGAAAAAGAAAAGGAAACAAAAAATGAAAAATGAAAAGGAAATAGAAACAGAAAAATAAGAAAAGAAAAAGAAACAGAAAAGTGAACAAAAGTGGAAAACCAATAAGAGAAAAAAAAACCCAGTTCATGGAACCTTCTAGAAGGTTCACAAAACCGGAGTGGGCAGTTCGTAAGCTATCTAGTAAGTGGCCCCGCCCAAAGCATCGCTCGGTCCCTCGCCCCTGTGCGAAGCAACGGCAGTTTGCCGCAATAAGAGGCCAATAGGATTTTCCCGCTTTTTGTCCGCCGGACGACCCATTCCAGACCAAAATGGAGCCTCGTTCGTGTCGACTTAGACGCGCGCAACGCCCGCCTACTCCTCCCATGGGACTGCCAGTCGGTGGCACATAGGCCATTCTTTTTCTCCCATCGACAGCCAGCGCACCCGGCCGCCCCACCCCGTCGTTGTCACCGCCCTTTCCGGTGCCCAGGCCAGCCATCCGCACCCACATACCTCCCCCCGCCCGTACCATGCCACCACCACCACAGCTTCCCCCGAGAGGACAAAAGCACGGCGACCTTCATTGTCTAACGCCGCCACGCTCGTCGGACGCCGACAGGGCCTGCTACCAAGTCTAGGGGAGGTCGTGGCACTTCACTGGTCAGCTTCTTCAACGACGCCCCCAAGTTGTTTCATGGTTTGCCTGCAAGGTACAAATGGACTCCGTCGACGAGTTCTTTTTCCGCAATTTCATTTGCGACTCGGATGATTCTTCATCCGACGATGAGGAGCTTGTGCCTACTGTGTTAGTCGTCCATGACCACCTTAGTAGGCAGCGAACTTTGTTCCAGGGCTCGATCTTGGGGCACACTCCGGCGTTGAATCGCAACCGAGAGAACGTCCATTTCCTAGTCTGGGAGGACTACTTCGAGACACCCAGACCGCTCTTCCAACATCGCCTATTCCGGCGTCATTTCCGTATGGCTAGGCATGTGTTCAACCGTATCCAGGAGGGGGTGGTCGCATACGATAAGTATTTCGAGTGCAAGGAGGATGCCCTGGGAAAGATTGGCTTCTCCTCTTATCAAAAATGCACTGCAACTATTAGGATGCTTCCATACGGAGTTCCTAGTGATCTCATTGATGAGTATGTCCGTTTGAGCGAGTCCACGTGCCTTGAGCCCACGTATAGGTTCTACAAGGTTGTGATAGCAGTGTTTGGCCCTGGGTACTTGAGAGAACCAAATGCTGCAGATATAGCCCACTTGTTGGCGATGAATGCCAGGAGGGGCTTTTCGGGGATGCCTAGTAGCATAGATTGTATGTAGTGGGAGTGGAAGAACTGCCCTTCTGCTTGGCAGGGGCATGTCAAAGCGTGCACCATCATACTCAAGGTCGTGGCTTCACAAGATCTCTGTATTTGGCACTCTTCTTCGACGTGGCCGGATCTCACGATGATTTCAACACTCTCCGGTGTTTGCAATGATGGTAGAAGACAACTGCCCAGAGGTCAATGTTGACATCAATGGCCACCACTACAACAAAGGATACTACCTAACTAACAGTATCTATCCTTAGTGGACTACTCTTGTGAAGACCATCCCCAACCTTGTAGGAGAGAAGAGGAAGAGATTTTTTCCAAGAGCAAGAGAGTGCTAGGAAGGATGTGGAGCATGCCTTTGGTGTTCCTTAATCTCGATGGGGGCATCATTCAGTATCCTGCTAGAACTTGAAGCACCAAGAATTTGTGGGAGGTGATGACTGCTTGCGTGATCATCCACAACATGATCGTAGAGGATGAGCGCCTGAAACATATCTATGATCAGGGGTTTCAGTTCCAAGGTGACAATGTTGTGCCTGAGCATGGAGGAGCGGCAACGTTTGCACAGTTCATCAAATTTCATCATCAAATGCGTGATTGGGAAACTCACATGCACTGCAAAATGATTTGGTTGAGCATATGTGAGCTCACATTGGCAACCAATAGATATATCTTTCTTTAATGTATTTGAGACAATTTAATTTTCATTTGGCTTGTAAACTATGATATATTTGTTTGGTTGTGAAACTATATAATAGGTTTGTATTTTATTTGAATTATGTAAATTGGGATCAAAATTTCATCTGTTTGAGTGCTAGGCCGGCCGCGAGGATGAAAATGCGTCGGTGCATTGGGTGCACGGCCGACCCAAACGCAAAGGTTGTGGACGACGAGCGGGCGGCCAATCCAAACGGACAAAGAGCGCATCCATTTGGGTCGGCGCATTGGAGTTGCTCTAAGACCAACTCCAAGGACCCATTTCCTCGGTCGCCGGTGTCCGTTTGAGCCTGCGCGAACAGGGAAATGTGCCCCCAAGACAAAGATTCATTTTGTTTTTTGCCTGCCTTGTGTTCGCTTGGACTCATATTCTCTCCAAATTTGAGACAGGTTTGGATCCGAAGCAGACACAAACCAGACATTCTCTGTGTCCTCCATGTCCGTCTGTGTCCGGTCTGGCTCATATGTCAACTACCCACACTACAAAAAAAATACACTTCCGTGATGATACGTGTTTGTCACAGTAGGTCGCGTTTTTTGTCATGCATGTACATCCATGACGATTTTATGACAGAATCAAGATAGTCATACCTGTGCTGTCGTAGAAGTGTTCCATGCCATTACCAAAACTATCATCATGGAAGTGTCCACTTCCATGACGATAAATTGTGCGTCACAGAAGTGCTTTCGTCAAGGGTGACCGACACGTGGCATCCACCGTAACGGAACGCCGTTAAGCTATCGGGTCAGATTTTGGATCCGATAACCCGTTAACAGCCCTGACCAATGGGAAATTTCCATGTGTAAAATTCTGATTGGCCGAAGGGAACACTTGTCAGCTCGTTAGTGGGCCAGATGTCGCCCGTCCATTGGAGGAGACATGCCTATGATACGTCGACAGGTGGCTGGGCCCAACAGAGGCCCATATAGGTTAAAAAGGCCGGCCCAGTCAAAGGCCCGTAGAACTTAATCAGGTACTAGTGGGCCAGCCCAATAATGACCTGCTTAATAAAGGCCCATTTACGGCCCGAAGCCAGATCTGGCCCGTTAATTATTCGCCCAATATTTGGGCCCATTTACGGCCCGAAGCCAGATCTGGCCCGTTAATTGTTCGCCCAATATTTGGGCCCATTTGCGGCCCGAAGCTAGACCTGGCCCGTTAATTGTTTGCCGAATATTTGGGCCCAACTACAGCCCAGTGACTTTCGGCCTGTTAGAGGCCTGATGTAGACATGGGCCCATTTCAGCCCGGTGTGACTTTCGGCCTGGGAATGGCCCGTGCTGCCCATGGGCGATATATGGTCCGACGGGACATCGGGCCCACTAACGGCCCGTGCTAAAGGTGGCAACAGTTAAGCCCAACGTGACTTTGGGCCTGTTAAAGGTCTGTCGCGTAATTCGGCCCGTTGATGCCTGTGCTAAGCTTTTGGCCTCTTAAAGGCCCATGATATCAGTGGGCCAACTAAGGCCCGAGATATGTTTTGGCCTGTTAACGGCCCGTGAGCTAACTGGGCCCAAAACGGCCCGGTCTACGTTTTGGCCTGCTGAAGGCCCGTCGACGACTAGTGAAAATTGAGGCCCAACATGCATTTTGGCCTGCTAAAGGGTCGTGGTTTCATCTCGGTCCTAACAGGCCAGTATAATATTCAGCCTGTTAATGGCCCAACGCTACCTGAGCCAAACTAAGCGCTAGGTCGACAAAAGGCCCAACTAAAATATAGGCCGGTGTAAGTTTGGGCCTAGCGCAATGTGTGAAGGCCCCAATCATTCGAGCCCAAGAAAGACGCAGGCCGGCCCAATTGTGGCCCGCTAAAATATGGCCCGTTAGAGTCGAATGTTTCGGTCCGGTCGACTACATCTGATTTTTTTTCAGATAGCGAGTGATGGCAGTAACTAGTAGGAATTAAGAACAAACCTACTCTATACAATAAAGAAATTACGACATAGTAACTAAGAATAAACCTACACTATACAATAAAGGATTTAAGGTATATTACATCCACTGGGCATCGAAGTTCGCCACCAGTGATCATAAAGTGCAACGAAGAAGCAGATTACAAAAACTGGGCACCATTGCAGCGTAACAAAATAATACTGAATCGAGACCACTTCCAAGACAGTTCAAGAAAGGTTAGCCTTGTGGGGGAACTGCTGCGCAAGCTGCTGAGCAAGGCTGTGAGACCGGCCTAGCATGTCGGTCATAGCTTCCAGGTGTAGCTGTTTAGCGATGAGGTTCTCATTGGTGTTCTCCACAATCTTTCTTAGAGATAGGACTTCAAGTCGAAGTTGAGTTGCAGAATGCCTTTCTGCTAGAACTTGGGACTGAAGAAGTCGAACTGATTCAGACAACGAATTCTGTGAGCTTGTCTGACTGTTAGTCTCAAGTAACTTGAACACTGCATCAAGTCAAGACTTTGGGGTTGTCTCGCTATCTTCAAGATGTTTTGCCTTCTTTGCTGTAATATATGTTGGGTTTGTCTCACAGCCTTCAGCAGACTTGTGCATGCCATCAGGCATATCACCCTGAAACAAAGCAGAGAGATGACAGGTTTTGCATGTGTATAAACAAAGATGATAACTGTTCTGTCAATTCTATCCAATTTCAAATGAAAATAAAGAGTAAGTTCAAAATATCAATAGCATAATTTGGCATTGTTCATAATGCGGGGAGCGTCACCACACTACTGGATTACCATGTCAACATAGCAAGCATAGATGAAGGGCAAAGAAAATCATTGTATCTATTTTGGATAATGTGCATGGCATGTTGTTAATATCATCAGCCACATCAGTAAGATAAAACAGGAGATGACAAGGTGCAAACGTGGGCTGCTTCACCACACACTGGATTATAGATCCACAAAAACAAGCATACATATAGGGAGTATTAAGTAATGTGCATGGTATGAATAAGGAATTTAGTTTTACAAGTAAAACTTAGAACTTACGGTTCTTACGAACATGCATTTTGGTAGAAACAGCAAACTAAACAGCGGTAAACGATATGGAGTATGAGCAAATTAAACAGCAGTTGAGGATAAAGGCTTTAGAAGGACTGACTTACATTAATAGTTAACACCGGCTTTATAATGCCCTTCTCCATGTCAATGGAAGGATAACTCAAGAATTTCAGCACATAATCATCTTCATAAGCATTGCATGTACTCTACATTTTGTAGAGAGTAATTATAGATATGATAATACTGGAAGGGATAGAGGATAATGAAGATAAGATGCAGATTGATGCTACATAATCAACTACCAATCCCTGGAAGTACAAGCGTTACAGGACAAAATGTACTGACAAGAGCAATGGGCTACACTTCTGCACTGGCATTGTCTGTGTATTCTACTTGTTGGTAAGATTAAATATAGATCTGATCTTTTTTAGTAAATGGTGGGCGAGGGAGATAAGATGCAGAATGCTACAAAATGAACCAATCCCTCTTCCCATTATACAAGAGTGTTTTGAACACTGGTGTACTGTACAAAACGTTCTTATATTATGGGACGGAGGGAGTAGCTGTTAATGTAAGTACAGTGATAGACCACATTCAGTCCTTACAAGAGGACTCCAGTGCTAAACCTCTTCAAAAGCATTGGGTTGATTCTAAATTTATGTAAGAGTCCATACGGATCTTATAATGTCCACCAAATGGACGATTACGAGGCTAACATGTGCAGTGATGCGACATAATCAAACAGCTATGAAAGTAAGTATGGTCATACAGGGCAAGAGGTACTCACAAGAGCAATGCAGTGTGCAGTATAGTTGCGAGATTCTGTGGTCCCTTGAGAACGAATGTTCTTCTGCTAACAGTTTTCGTACAAGTGAGACATTAAGGCAGATGCAGAAATGTAGTTCAAATTGTGATGTGATATCATAGACAGTACCTTACGCTGCAGCCGAGACCAATGTGTAACAAGATTATTCCAGTCACCGTCGGATAAATGTAGCACCAGAGACTTTACAGAAATTTCGTTCAGAGGCTTGCCATCGAAGTGCGCTTGCCTCAGGTAGGAACGATACTTCATCAATGAGTGCTTGAAAGGCGCAACCAACCCTTGCTCGTCATCACAATCCAGTTTGCTCCTCGCCTATTTAAAAGAATGAAATCGTGTGTCTTCTGTCAGCAGAAACATATGCAGTAATGACCATGAATAACATTAGTACATTACTTACGCGTAACTTGCGGAGGAAGACTGGAAATTGTTGTGTGTCTGCGGTATCTTTCCATGAAGGAAAGATGCGCACAAAGTTCCTGACAACAACATAAGCTTCGTCTTCTAAACTGGGAAGAAATGGAACAGGGGTCCTGTTTGCTGCAATTGGGGCTCTCTCTGATTCAAAAAGGGATTTGGCAACTGGATTTGGTGTACTCTTTGTTGGAATGGGGTTTTTGCGTCGTACAGCTGGTGCTATGTTAACTGGCATAATCATACTGTTTGCTACAGTTGGGGTCTGCTGAGTTGGGGCATCAGAAATGACGAGTGTAGTAGGGCTAGAGTCTGCTAGAGTTGGGGTATTTTGTGGGTCAGGTGATATTGCAACTACACCTAATGGGCTATTTGATTTATTAGGTGCCACTACCTTTTCCAAATACTTTGCTTGTGCTCCTCCATGATCAGCAATCGCCCTCTTCCTTTTGAACGTCTGATACACAAGAACATCATTTGAATGGATAAATATGGTATGATGACAGATGGAATATGTACTGAAAATGGATAGGCAGGGAGTATTCACATACAAGATGTGTAAACTAAGCTAATGACAGTTCAACAAAGTAGAAGCAATGAAAAGCATCAGTTGCAAGATATGTGCGAGCAATGTAACCTTGGAAAGTTAGAGCAAGTACCTTGATGGGTGAATAAGATAGGGCATCTTCCTCTGACTCCTCCCCTAAGTCTCCCTCTAGCTCAGAATCACTGTTAGAATCATATTCTGAGCATGAATCTGTAGGTGGAGAGCGTTTGCATTGCATTGCATCCAGACTTGATTTCAGTCCCTTAATTCCAAGTTTGACAGCCATGGCATTGTTCTACTTTATTCTTTTCATGCGCGCAAGCTCATAATCATTATGATGCTGTTTAGAATCTGAGATTCATGAAAACATAAAAAGTAGGCAGATTATCTACGGAATGCATTGCGGATTCAACTCGGAGAGTGTCTCCCTATAAACCCCTGCATATGCAAAGTTCACCTCCCCAACCGTGCTGACTAGACCACATACGGAAATACAAACCCCTTATGTCTCTATAACAGGCAGGCACACATTTCAAAACTAAAGTAGGAACATTAGAATCATATGAAATTCGTATTTGAACAAATAAACTAAGCAACTATGAGTGGTGTAATGTTTAGCTTCAAGGGTGGAGTGTTGGTAGTGCGATACAAAGCAAGTAGGCAGATTGTATTCCATGTAAAAGATCGAAACCTATGTAAAAGCTGGAAATGGCACTTTCTTTCTATGCAATGCAGTGTTCGTTACCCACATATGATGGAAGAGATCACATAGAGAAATACTATTCACTCATGTCTACGGTTCCAGTATTTAGAAACAGGGTGGTCCACCCTAAAAGAATATTGACAACAAATATGACAAGGCAAGCATAAATGTAGTGAATCAATCATTTACTTGTGAGCTTACTAGGACAAGTATGCAGAATTGTAACTGGAGTAAGAGACCGTCCAAAATATGAATGAAGAAGTTTGTGTAGCACTTATTGTTTGCAACTAATCGACGTGAATAATTGGATATTATATCGAATGAGTAAGAAAGACAAGTAAAATTGTCAACAAACCTGGCTTGCAGTAGTAATCTGGGTCAATGTCACTACGACCAACAATCCAAAATGACTAGTTTCTGTTCCGAGGGCCGGAATTTTGAAAACCCTGTGAACTTTAGAGGTACTAAAGATTACCAAAATACATCTGAACCATTAAGTGTAGGTAGCACTGAGAACACAACAAACCCTAATAATAGTCCTGCCTAATGAGTAATGAATCAATTAGAAAATGGATGATAAGGAGTGGCTGCTGAGTGTTGAGGACGTATCTCAGGATAAATCGGGTTGCCTTGGTGGGTGCTGCACGCCTGAGCCCTGAACGGACTGGGAAGGTAGGCACGGCGGCGCGCCCGGGCAGCGGTGACGTTGTTGGGCGAGCGGCTCCCGGCCTCCTGTTAGTCCGGCATCTCCTCCTAGAGTCATGCCATCCGAGGACGGCAAGTCGCCGATGAGGCAGGCGGCTGGGGGTGAGTAGAGATCGGAAGCGCGCAGCAGAACAGAGGGGATTCAGGGCCTGGGACGACCCAAAATCCCAGGGTGGGCCGGGCCACCGTGGGCACCCTGTAGAGATACACACCCGAGCGGCGAACATGCATTTTCGAAACTAATTTAGGAAAATTTGGCTGACCAATTAAACAACTCTATTTAATAATATCAGATTCGTATTTGAACAACTAAGCTTGTTTAGCTTGATGGGTGGAGCAGTGTTATTATGACACGAAGCACGTATTTCGATCGTATAGTGATCATAAAAGAGGGGGGACTCTAAGCATATTTTTTTAGCAAAAGAGGGTTTCCCCTCCGATTTCTATTAAAGAAACCACCATGGAACCAACATGATCAATTAAACCCTAAGCATGATCAATTAAACCGTATTATGGCTGTGCCATGGCAGATTTGAAGCTGCAAATCGGAGAAATGATATTTAGCATCCATTGTTTGCTTCGAACTAAGAACTAAATTCTAAGAGCTGAAAAGAAAGTAGAGTAACCAAGTTAAGATCTATTTTCTGGTTGAGATCAAAAAGTTGAGGAGATATGAAGTACCACCTCTCTTGCGGCGCCGTGTAGGCATCGGGGGTGCGATGGCTATCGGTGGCGTTGAAGCAGATCTGCGACGGTAGACGGGTGCATCGGGGGATAAGTCCCATTGTGGTGGAAGAGAAGGTCGTGTGAGCGGCCCCAGCAAAGAGGACAACGGCGCCGATGAAGCGAGAGGATGCGATGCAAGTCTATTGGTCCATCGCTGTGGATGAGAAACATCCATCTCTAGCAGTGGACGATGCGGTCTTGGTAGGCGCTCTGGCATGGTGGAGGACGGTGGCGATGGATGTGGTGGAGGACGACGGCGATGGATGGGGTGGCGGACGGAGGCTGGTGTGGGGATGGGGTGTTCTAGCGCGGACGGTGTATGAATGGGAAAATGGAGGGAGAGGTACGAGGAACCATGTTTTTGGGACGGTCCTGTCTGAAATATGGGAAAGTTATGAACTTAGCCCCCTTTTAAAATTTGGACGTCTCGTCGGTTGGGGATAGGACGGTAATCTCGCATCTCTCAAATATTTGCCCAGAGCGATTTCGGGCGAGGAGAGGGTGGTTGGTAGGTAGGGTGGTTGTGTCACGTCTGAGTGAAGTTACAAACCTGCCCCTATTGAAAATATTTGCCTACATCGATTTCGGCCGAGTCGAGTTTGTTTTGCCGCCCACCGTGTATGAATGGGGAATGGAGGGAGAAATAGAGGTCTTTCGGACGAGCTTGAATCAAATGAGTTTTGCCGCCCATGTTTGACGCCCACCGTGTCGGAATGGGCTCAGAGGCGGTCGTGTCACGTCTAATTGAAGTTACTAACCTACCCCTATTTAGAGCAGTGGAAATCGGGCCGATGGATTGTCCGTGTAATGGGTAGACAATAATTTCCATCTTCCAAACACTTGGCTTCGGGCAGCCGATGTGGGAGTGGACATTTTGCTGCTTCTTTCGAATTTTGGGACAATAAGCATCCACGTTTACCCTGGCAACTAAATTCGAATCCATTTTGTATTCCTATATGAATCTTTATAAATCATTCTATGTGTTTTTATATATCTTCAAAAGGACGACAAAGATGTATTCCACTGTCATATATGAATATGGTTTACAAATGCCGATACTCAAATTCAGAAACTAGAATCCAGTTTAAGGTGAATTTGAATATTTGGAACACTTCATGTCCAACTCAAATGTCACACGCAGCATAATGTGTACTCCCATTTAGATATGTACACAAGTGATGTATCAAGATTCAAATACCGAGTCAATCAACCAAGAATGTATAGAACTAATAGACATATAAACACTTATAGAGTATATGGATCAATAATATCAACTAACATACATAAGCCAGGCTGCTGTACTTTTTTTGGCTACAACAGCATCCTTTTTTAGCCAACATCTTGGCCCTTTCCGATGCGTGCCACTTATGGTCCATCTATACTACTACTATTGCTGAATGCACATTCAACCCGATTGGCATATTTGTAGGTCTGGCACAGCAATCCAAATGAAATGTCTCTGAGTCTTATCAATTAATACAGACTTGTGCTCAAATAAAATTACAAACCAAAAAACAAAACAAAAATTATTACATGATCTCTAAAACAAATGGTTTGATTGATTACATGAACAGACAACACAAAGGTTATTCAACTATGGAAAGAACATTTCACCTATATTTACCAAGTAGGAATTTAATTTCCTTTTTTCCTTCAGAATCTTAACAATCTAGTCAGTCTCAGCTTGCTTCGTTTTGAAATCCACCAAATATTTAATGGTTGTCTTGAGTACTGCTTGTGATTGTGTTGTTTGCTTCCTCAACATGTCAACTTCATCTCTAAGTGCAGAAGCAGAGTCTCTTTCTACCACTAGTTTAGCCTCTAGAGCATCAGCAGTTGGCAATTCATAATGCACGATTGGGCCGGTGCCACTGCTGTGGGATGATGCAACGTCCATGGGGACCTCGCTCTTTGATCTTGGGCTATCCTGTTTTGCCATTAAAGTTCCGATTGGATTCAAAAAAGTTGAAGTTAGCAAAACATCTCGACTGGGAGTTATAACAGCAAACCAGTTAAACAAACAAGGAATTAAAGAGTTTCAATTGGATGCTGAAAAGTAGTTATTAACATCATTGTAACCCGCTGTTGCAGCAGCAAATCAGTTAAACAAACAAGTAGATATTTAAGTTAAGGCAAACAGGTAATTCTTAACAGTAAGTATCAAACACATAGATAGGCGCAGTCTACAATATGATTAACAGGCTGTGCCATTATGTAATCAGCAGCAAACTGAATTAAGCCAAGCAACGTAATTGAACAATTTTGCAATAAGTGGCTAACTAAAATTCCGAGAAGCAGGTAACTGAACTTACGCTAGTTCTTTGTACAGGCACACTGCAACTTCTTTTTCGCTTACAAGGTTTACGAAGGAGTCCATGGCATCAATTGCTTGGATACGCAGTCCCAATAATTCTTTCTTCCCACACTGCATGGGTAAGTCGAATGGTTAATCTGGTAAGATGGTGTATCCTTGATATGTTATATGAGGACGTGTAGTCAAACTAGTTGTAGCCAAACACATCACACTGGCTTTTACTATATATTTCATGCGATTACTTTTGGCATTTCGAGATCTAAGCAATCTACAATAGGATGAAAAGACCGGCATCCTTCACATTATTGGCGAACTCAGTTCATAGAAACAAGCAATTCAACCATTCTGTGCATAAATCAAAAGCACCACTGGAATATTTTTCACTATCCAATCATACACGCAAAAAGGGGTGACGCCACCATAGGGGCTGGTATGGGCGGCCGCCTCAGGTGGCTGGAAAGTGTGCACCTAGTTTGAGTCGTCCAGGTTGGCCCATGCTAGTTTTGTTCGTCCCAACGCACGAGAAGGCAATGTAAAAAATCAATAAAAATGTTTCAATTTGGATGGGCCAATAACATAAGTGCAAGGCAGGCCCTCTAGCAGGCTCGCGGCCCAAACGAGCGCCTCCCATATCGATCGACAACAGGAAAAATCCCAATTCATTCGCTCCAGCCTCCAGTCTGGTTCGCTCCTAACCTAGCCACCGCTGGACAGACCGACACATCACTTCCTCGCGCCCTTGTTGGAGGGCGGTTGCCGGGCTTCAAGTGAACGGAAGGACAAGAAGATGAAGATCCAACCCTGGGTGTAGCCTGCGTGGGAGGCAGCGGCGGCAGCACGGGCATGGCATCGAGCTTGCGCAAACGGACAGTCGCAACTTGCAAGAGTAGCATGCGCAACGAGCAGGTACATCACATCCCTGATTATATCTAATTCAACTCTTCAATTTCTGGCCAATAGTTAAACCTGATGGTGTTGTAAAACTACTTGTATGTAGGGAATCTATGAGAAAATGAAACCAATTTCTACTTATTTTATAACTCCCCCAATCAATACTGAACTGACTGAATCTGATGTATCTAATCAAGTTTCCGATGCAAACATACAAGCTCATGTTGTTCTTGAGCCTGAAGTGTCTAATGAAGGATTTGATGCAAACATTTTACATGCTCCTGGTGATGAACATATAGTGTCTAATGAGGGATCTAACGCAAGCATTTTGCAAGCTCATTGAAGGATTTAGTGTCCAATGATGATCTACTATGTTGAGAGAGACAAAGATTTGCAGGCATTGATGACAAGAAAATTATAGTGCATTTTCATAGCTTGAGGAAACGTTGAGGCCATCTACCAAAAAGTCCCCGTATCATGACAACATAGCATAAATACTTTTCTAATCTGTTGTTTGAAACTATTGGCATACTTGTGCAGGATAGATATATTGATATGCAGTTTGCACACTGGTTATACGTGCAATTACACTTTGATATTTTCAGCCAGAGAACGAATAATTCAAGCAGGTACAGACCATGTTTGTAGTCCTTGTACACCATGTTGCATTTTGTGTTTTTTGGTGCTTGCATCATTTAGTGTTTATAATCTCAACTACTTTGGATCATTAGCTGGTTTTCAAAGTGCATGTAGCTTCATATTTCCCAAGTTATGTTGATTTCTGGAGTGCAAGTGCCTTCATATTTTTTAAGTTAAATGTTCGCCCTTGGTAACTTGAATTCGTGGATCAGCCACTGCACACAAATCATACACAAATGCCAGTACGAATTAAATGAAATGCAGGGACTTACGCTAGCTCATTGTACAGGCTCACTATAGCTCTGCTTGCGCTTGGGATGTTCCATGTACAAGTCCATGTTACCACTTGCTTGGATGTGTAGGCCTTGTGCTCCTTGCACCCCCTCTGCATTTTTGACACGGCGAATGGTTGATCAAATAAGAGGAATCGACCTTGATGTTGTACTGGAGGACGGATACTTACAAGGTTATACGGATGTCCAGGATGTGTACCAGATCTCGTAGCGCCGTCATGCTTCGCTAAAAAAATGGATTTGCTTGTTTCATATGATATCTCCAAAAGAAATAAGAGTTAAAGCCAGAGTTGCATAGGCGTGTAAGCTAAGAGAGCAGTGAAAGGATATCCAAACATCGTCGGAAGAGTGCACAAGGGAGTGATGTGTGGATACCTAGTTCGGGCCGACGTTTGGGCATGCTCACCTAGCTAGAGTGCCGGTCACTTCAGAGCTGTTGAGGGTGATGCGTTGGCGTTGGCTGGCCGCGCAGGGATGCAGATCTTGAGTGGCAGCGGAGCGCTACGATGCGGTGGACGAGACCGTTGGTGAAGACCCAACGGCCTCGGGGGGCAGAGGTGCGACGATGTGCTCGGTGAAGTAGCCCCGGTGAGCCGGGAGACGGCGTCGGTGAAGTGCACCTGATGCGGTGGAACTTGGTGTCTGTGAGGCACGTCGGTTGCGGCGGCCGACGTTGTCGGTGGACCACCCGGTGCGGTGGACGAGGGCGTAGATGAGGTAGCTCCGGTGCGGTGGTGAAGCGCGACCGTCGTCTTCGTCGTCGTCGTCCGGCACAGAGGTGGGAAACGGCGGGGAAAGAGACGATACGAGGGGTGATTCGAGGGTTGGCGGCGAATTAGGGATTTGAGAAAATCTGGGCGCGGAAGGGGACGGTGGAGAAGAGAGATTTTGCAGGGCTGGAATTGGGGCCGCCAGATATTTCAATCCGAAACATGGAAGCGCGGACTTATATTGTCATCGTCCTTTTTGGGGGGGGAGGGAGGTGGGTGGTTGGGTGCTACGCGTCCGTCCGACACACGCGACCACCCCGACGGGACTATGCTTCGGTGCCTTAAGACACCTGCCTTTGTGTCCACGACATGTGGGCCCAACAGGTGGCTGGCCCACATGTCAGTGACCCAAAGGCCGTTGCCTTTAAGACACCGAAGCAACGTCCACCCCGACAGGACCCTGGTCTGCCTGGTGCACCTACATTTGAGAATGCAAACGAATCTTCTTTCATTTGCAAACGAATCTATATGTATTACCATGCCCGTGTTTTCCTTGCAATAATTAGTCATTCGAAACGAGATACTCCATCCGTTCACTTTTGTAAGTCGTTTCAGACAACTTAAAATGAATTGTTTTGCACATTGTCTAAAATGTCTTCAAGGTCTTGTAAAAGTGAACAGAGGGAGTACTATAAATTAATTAATGAGGAGTTATTTGAAAAAAAAATCGAAACGGTACCCGCGCTAACGTGGATTAGAGTGTGTGTCACATAATTAGTTATTTGAATTAGAGTGTGTGTCACGTAGTTAGTTATTTGAATTAGAGTGTGTGTCATGTAGCAATCTCCAATTCTAACGTGGATTTCGCATTTCACTGTATCCATGCTACTTTTTAATACAAATTCATATGTATATGATGAACACGATGGTAGTGAGAAAATTTTTGGATGGATTCAAACATATGACCTACAAAATAGCACAACAAACTGAGTCAATGCCAACTTTTTGAAACTTAGTATGGCACGAATTCAAAATAATTACTCGTATGCCTGGTCCTCGGTTCAAATCTTACAATGTACACCGAATTGAAACATCGATATTAAGTCTCGTACTATGTACATTCAAATGCTGTTTTTAGCCCCCCCCCCCGCACAAACGCTACATACTTCCTGTATCGGTTAATCTTCTTCTCCTAACCACCTTAGGAAGCTATCGATTTCCAACACACGTTCATTCTTTCTCTCCATGTTTCGATCTTTAAGTCTCTCAACTACACAACCCCTTTTCCACTCTGTTACCAAATGTATTTACCTCACACACCCTCCATTGCACCCCGTGCCGAGCTCTCTCTCTCTCCCCCTCTCCCTCTCACCCTCTCGCGCTAAATACATGCATTGCCTATCTAGCCCCCCCAACCTCTTGAGCGCACGCACGCACGTTGTATATCTAGGTCACTCCCTCGAGACTGTCTCACTCTTTCTTCTACACGGAGGGCCACACTCGCTCAATCTCGCTCTCTTTATCTGAGTCTCGTTTAACCTCATTTTCTTTCACACACAAATGATATATCTCCCTGTTCGGGCCTCGATCGACACACTCTATACTCTCTCACGCAGATTGTCTATCTAGGTCAGTCCATCCAAGCCACCGTCACTCTTTCGACCTCATGGTGGGCCACACTCACTCAATCTCTCTCTCTCTCTCTCTCTCTCTCCGTATGTCTCGATTGACCTCGCTCTTTCTCGGACAAAACGATATATCACCATGTTTGAGCCCAATTCGACCTATTCACATTGTATACTCTCTCACGCACATCATCTATCTAGGTCACTCTCTCCAACCCGTCTCACTCTTTCGATCGCACGGCGACCCTATGTGATCGGTTGACCTTGCTTCCTCCCACGCACAAAATATATCTACATGTCTGTGACTGGATCATCTCTCAAGCTCTATCTTACATCCCTCACCCTTGCCAAAAAGCTCAATCGAACAATATCTCTCCAGAGCATATATATTTGTTCAATGAATGTCGGACCACACTCATTTTGTCTCTCTATCTATATGTCTCTCGATTGACCTCGCTTTCTCACACCGTATCTTCCACGCGTTGAAGCTACTACCTCTCCATCCCTCGCAAAGCCGGAGCTATTTACATTGCGAGGGGCACTCCAACCTTGGATTAATTTGTGTAGGCATTTATTCCGGTCGGTTTAGATTATATTTTCGTAACATTCAGCCCACAACTACTCCAAACACCGCTGCAACCCACGCAACTCCCCTAGTTGATTTCCCTCTGGCTCGGTCATCGCTCTCTCGCACGTCCTTTCTCGCCTTCAATGTCGCACCATGGTATTATTGAAAAAACTATGTTGTTCTCTTTAATTATTATAAATAAGCTACAAAACTACACACCGATAGTCCACTTGGAATGAAACAAATTTCGAACCACAAATTAAAGTGCTACAAACTACACACCGAGGGGCCCACATATCATGAAACAAATTTGGACCCATATACAAATTAAAAAATAAAGGACGAGGATCGAACCTGCGACCGGGCCTTCAAGCCGCATGTCAATAGGCAAGATACGTAGAATAGCAATGTTTGTTGTACCCCCTTTGTTCACATAATGTTTTTATATTACCACAACCTAACTAATGGATAACATGTAATATTATTTTTAGTACTATTCACCTTCACTTACTGGTGGGTTCCATGTGTGCTCTCTCTCTCCTCCCCTTCCGCGTTTAGACGCACGGGTAAACAGGAAGAACTCGCGGGCGATGTTGCCGTTGACCATATCTGGACGCGTTCACAAGTCACGACACCAGTTTCAGGTACTAGCAGCACTAGTCAGTGTGTACGTGCAATGCACGTTAACTTGGAAGTATATTAAGTGCATGCGGATATTAACTACTAGGATATTATTTGCGTGTTGTCATGTGATTAGCACTATTTTTTGCATGAAATTAACTGCACGCTAAACGTGTTGTGCGCTCGACATTAAGAAGTCGTTGGATGACAAGGAATACATGTGGCTTGATGACGTTTTATATTTAATTTGATACGGCTCTAGGAGAACATTCAATCGATCAAACCATACATTTCGTTCAGTCTGACTCCGACTTTAAATTATACGATGATCGATATAAAATAAACGGAAATGATAAACGTTCGGATTTTAAGCATGGCAATCTGAACGTTTTTCATGGCAAATTTAGATTACGCGGCGGTGGGAAGCGGCTCCTCTGTCGTGCTCTGTGTGTCATCGGGCCACTGACCGACGGCGACGGCGGCGTCTTGTGCCGTTGTTGGCGTACTCCTGGACGTTGGCCTAGCTTCAAGGAAGGACAAAATGTTCTGGACTTCGGAGCGAGTCAACTGGCGGGAGGAGGTGACTGGCGTTGGTGCAAGGAAGCGGTCGACGACGGCCATCCATGCCGCTGAGGGGGGCACTGGCACCCGCGCGAGGACAGGCGCTATCAATGGCGCGGCGGAGACATTCGTGTGCACGTGCATCGACACGGGTGCGCACGTCAGTGCACGCGCAGGCGCATGCGTTGGCAGGTGCACGGGCACCGGCACGGGCGTGCGCGTCAGTGCACGCGCAGGCGCATGCGCTGGCAGGTGCACGGGCGCGTGAAAGTCGGCGGGGACCTCGTGGAACCCCGTGGGATCAAGCTCGGCGATAATGTGCGGCTCCCAGCCCATCAATGCCATGGGGATGGGCGATGCGCAGTCGGGGCGACGGGAGCCGGAACGGGAGCGGGGACAGGCGCGGCGTCTTCCCGCAAGGCCAGTTCAAGCTCGTCCTAAAGCGCCTTATGTTCTTGAGACTCCGGCTGGGTGTCTTCCTCGGGAAACTGGAACACTAAGGGCAGCCATCGTGATGCGACATGGCGTACGTTTAGGTCAGGCTAGTTGGAGGTAGACGATAGGAGAATCGAAGAGGAAGAGAGAGGATTGTAGAGATACCGGGTAGTGCGGGGTTGATTTTAAACTGCGGCGCCGGCGGCATTAAAAGTAGGAGCAGTTGGGACGACGGTGGGCGGCGGAGCCTGGTCAAAGGGCTCGCCTCCCGGTGAGCCTGCACAGCGGTCTGCTCGCACACCTCCCTAATAGCCGGCGCAGCGGTCTGCTCGCACGCCTCCCGTCGACTCACACGCTTGCTCGGACGGCACCTGCCGATGAGAAGCGGGGACTCGTGGTGGCATGTAAACGCCCACGGTTTCAATAGTGAAAGCGTTCGCCTTAACGTGACAGGTCTTTGTTCCAAAATACCTTGGCTCTTCATTTGTGCAACTTGTCATAAGCAGCTTGTCTCAAATTGAAGAAAAAAATTTATGAAGTAATATTTGTGCCATATCACGTGACCATGCTTAGTTTCAAGAATTTATGCTCACTTTTGGATTTTCTGAAATTTAAGATCCAGGATTCGAAACAATATCATAACCTGCATCATGCAATAAATTTTCAAGCCATACATCTGTCCTGTTGTATTTCTTAAGAAAGGATTTGGTCAAACATTTTGCTTAGTTAGACTTCAGACAAGTTATATATGCAGAGTAAAAGGATAATCCCTCCGTACCAGTGCATTGCCTGATATATTAACTCAAGTACTAGGCACGAACAAACAGGATCAATTCTGTGCTCATCCTGGTGTAGTAGTAGTAGTACTAGGCAATGCAGTTGACGGGTGACCTTGACGAGCGGCGACTGAGGGAATTGAACCGTGCTCGGCACGGTAGGTAACGTTGTCTAGTTACTAAAGCATCCCTCCGTTGTTCATCGGTTGTCATTATGGACCGGGGACATGAGGGGAATTTCCTAGGTCTAGAATTCTGGCCGCCAGATATTTCGACTTGAAACCCTGAGGCTCGACTGGTTGGGGTTGCCTAATGTGCGTACCACGCACGCCACCGAAGGACACGAGCCCGGTTTTTTTAGGATCAACACGAGCCAAGGTCTGGCTGGTACGCCGGTGGGTCCTACCATTCGAGAATAAGAAAGGAACCTTTTAAATTGCTGAACGAATCTATGTGTATTACAATACCCGTATTTTCCTTGCAAATACTAATCTCAACGTGGTAATTGATTTATGACGAGTTGTTGAATTAGAGTGAGTTTGTGATATAGTGATCTCAACGTGGATTTCACATTTCATGGTATCCCTAGTAAGTTTTCCAATGCAAATTCAAATTTAAAAGATGAACAATATGGAGGTGAGAAAACTTTGTATGTATCAAGCATATGACCACACGCACACACACACACAGAGACACACACGCACGAACACAACAACAATCCAATAAGTACAGTGCATCTATTTTTCCAAACCATGCATGTATGACATGAATTCAAAAATACCCCTTCTATTCCTAAATATTAGTCTTTTAGAGAGTTCAACAAGTGACTACATACGGAGCAAAATGAGTGAATCTATACTCTAAAATATGTCTATATACATCCGTATGTGCCAGTCCATTTGAAGCCTCTAAAAAGACTAATATTTAGGAATGAAGGGAGTAAAATGTAAGACATCCATGGTCCTCAGTTCAATATTTAAAATGAACATGAAACTGAAACATGAATATTAAGTCTAGTACTACAGTACATGCAAATGTTATGCTTAGGCGGAGCTATGATTGTCAGGGGTCAACCCCTCGACCTTAGATAAAATTGTGGAGATCTGTTTAGGGTTGTTTAGATTATATTTGTCCCCACCCTCCCAACCACCGATTGGTTGTGCACCCCCACCCCTCCTCCCCGGGAGAATATCATGTGCCCCCATACCTTAGATGCTATATGCCGATACGAGTTGCTTGGAGCTTGTAGATTTGAGATATAGCAGCTCACATGATGTGTCTTAATATTTTTGTAGGAAACCTTGATGAGTTTGAGAATTGCACACAATTTGTACAAAAACTACTTAGATGCCCTTTGATCCCATATCCAACGACCTCGAAGCTTGTATCACCGTAGCATCTAAGATGAAGGAGGACATCATATTCTCCTGTATGTAAGAATATCATGTGCTACCACACCTTACATGCTTTGGTGATACAAGCTCTTCAGAGGCGTTGGATTTGTGACCCAACACCTCCTCGGTGGTTCAAATGGTTTTTTGCAGAAAAGCCCCAAAAGAGTTCGGCCACTGCTTACAAGCACAAAGACTGCTCAGATGCCATTGGATCTCAGATCAAACGACCTCCAAGCTCGTATCACCGTAGCATCCAAGCTGCGATAGCACCTTATGTTTTCTCGCACGGGAGAGTATGAGGTGCTCCCGCATCGTAGATTCTATGGTGATACGAGTTCACTGAGATCTAATGGCCCACAGTAGGAGGTTTGAATGTTTTTGAAAATATACGGCTGATAGAGTTTGGGAAATGCGCAGAAAGTACAAGTACTACGCATGTGCCATCTGATCACTGATCATACGACCTAGATGCTCATATCATCGTAGTGGGTAATTAAGCTACGAGGAGCACCTAATATGAGCACCGGGGAGCCGTTGGATCGAAGATGCAGCGGCACACACGAGGCCTGAATGTTTTATTTGCAAAAAAAAACCTTTGGAGAGTTTGGAAATTGCGCATAATTACAAAGACTACTCCCAAGCCATTGGATCTCACTTCCAACGGTGTAAAAACTCGTATCACCATAGTATCTAAGCTGCGGGGTGGATGTGATATTCTATGCCGCTGTCATTTTTGTTCATAAACTTGCAAAAAACGTGTAACTCGTGTCGTTACTTGTCTAACTGCGCAAAGTGTTTGTTCAAAAAAACCATCCTACACTGAAATATCGGAACAACACATGGGGGTCCCACTTGTCATTAATCAAATTTGGACCTAAAACTAACAAATCTGAAAGACGAGATTCGAACTGGCAACCTGGACTACAAAGCGTAAGTCGATAGCCTGAAAAAACAAATGGTTGTTGGCTTTGTCCCATAACTTGATTTTATACAGTACTTGCATTGAGTAGAGTAGAGGGAGTGCCTCGTCAACACGTGCATGACCGTTGTCTCACTTACTGGTGCGTCCCAGGTCTGCAATCTCAATCTCTCTTCTCTCCATCGTCTAACCTTTGCATGGCACACATGAAGAGCGGCGCTAGCTTGCCGTGGTGTTATTACAACAACAAAAAAGCTTGGAAAATAGAAGAATCGCCTAGAACAAGAGACATTGTGGCTGGTCGAGACGGAGCTAACCACATCTATCCTCCGTGCCACGTTTGCATGATGAAGCTGTGTGGCTAGTGGGGTGTTTTCGACCGACTGGCTAGGTCCCGAGGTCGAACCATAGGTACTACGTCTGATACAGTATATTTTTACATGCACATTTTTCCTCCGTGCCGAGACGTGGCACACCCTACCGCGTGGTTTCGGGGTCCTCCTGGGTGGTGCACACATATATTCTTCCTGACGTGGGATGCCCTACCGCGCGTTTTCTGGGTCCTCCTCGGTCATAGCACCGAAGCAAGTAAATGAGTTGTCAAATCACGAAAGACCACCTTTCCCGCCGAGTACATCAGTGAAGCACGGTGGCTAGCTAGTTGGGCTAGTTCGACCGATTAGCTAGGCCACCGCCACATTTGTTTTTTCACCCCTTTTTTATCTACTTGCCGGCAGGCAAATTTAAATATCCACTGCGGCGTTGCTCTGGTGTTTGGGTGCGGCAGGATTTTTAATTTTTTGATTGGCGGGAGCAGGCATGGCAGGATTTTTAATTTTTTGATTGACGGGAGCAGGCGCGGCAGCAATTAGTCATGATGACTCCGGCTGTAAAAACCCACTGCTCCCTGATGTGAGAAGTCGTCGACTAGTGTTTTACCATGGTGAAAACCAAAAGATTCCCCGCTCCCTCCGCCTTCCCGTAGATTGCATTGCCTTTCAGCCGTTTCGCCCCCTTTGCTTCCTCTCCCCATTGCTTCTACCTGGTGCCATGGCAGCGCAGCAGATCACGGAGTCTGAGGTGAGGTGCCTTACACTGGCTCCCGTCGACCAAGAGAGGGCTCTGCGGGCGGTTGCACCCTGCATCACCAACATCATGCGCCTCGAGAAGCAGAGGGACTTCGGTGGTGTTTAGGCGCCCTCTGCATGGGCATGTCCATGTCTCGGCGCAACATGACCGTTGGATCAAACTCAGACGATGCAGATCAGTCACTATAACACAAAGCGTGTGGGTGTGTTTGGTTGCGTTCTCATCTCAATATAGTTGTTTCCTCTTTGTGTATTTTTGTCAACCTACTAGTGTGGACTCATGCACCCTTCATGCACTCTGCCAAACACCCAAAAGTGGGTCGAGAAGGGAAATTTTGCTCCCATCCCGTGCACCCTTCATACACCCCGCCTAACACTATTCGTGCTTCATATGGTTCATGTTTCGTGGAGTACTGTAGCACCGTACTCTCCGTGCGCTGTGGACCTAGTTCTGTTAACATTGATCTCACCATTCATTCTCGACCAGACAGTCGAAAAAGCGGTACTATGTTACATATAGGAGTGGTTGACATGCGCACAACATCATTTGTTATCGTTATATCTTACTACACTAGCAACAAGATTGTGTAGTACTGATGTATGAACCACTGCACATGCCTAGTAGTAGGACCACTATGTATGTTCAAGTGGCTACCGTGTTTCGCACTCCTCCGTCGTAAGAGTGGAAACGCTTGCTGTAATCATTTTTTCTTTAGAAAAACAGTGGACACGCTCTACCGTGCGGATCCTCCTCCAGCCATGCACTAAATTACTCACTTTCACTGACGTGTGGGATAGCCAGCACCTGGGTCCACCAGCCATGCACTAAATTACTCCATAGTAGAGTGACGGTAGACTACCCCGATCGAACCGCCGCAGTAATGCCCAATGAGCCATCAAATCACAAAACCCCCTCCTTTCCAGTAGTAAGTTGGATGAACGAAGCAGCCATCATTTCACTCTTCTCTCTCAGCTTCCTCTCTTGATGAAAACCCCCACTCACTTCGCTTCTCCCTCATCTCGTTCCTCCTTTCACTCTTCTCTCTCAGCTTCCTCTCTTGGATGGACGCCGAAGCACCGACCGACGTGATGTCTATGGCTCTAGCCAAAACTGTTGAGGCTCGTGGTACGAAGAAGCGCAAGCACCCCGCCGAGACTACCACAGACAAGCTCAAAGCCATCGCCTTGTCCAAGACCCCCTCTTCGGGATCCCTCATTAATCAAGTCCAGGTAATGTCTCTTGTTGACGATCTTATTCTCGATCTTGATCATGTTTTTTCATCTAACACGCAGTACTAGTACTGGTAGTACAACTTTCTGGGTGATCTTGCATGTGATTTTAGTGTGCCAAATGACGGTTCTAAATTCCTCTTTTGACCAAAACATGCAAGAGGTTAACACTGATTTCTTATAGATTACTTTCAACTACTCCCTCTGTCCCAAATTTCTTGTCTTAGATTTGTCTAGATATGGATGTATCTAATACTAAAATGTGACTTGATACATCTGTATCTAGACAAATCTAAGATAAGAATTTTGGGACGGAGGGAGTACTTTATGAACATCAATGCTACCTTTTAAGAGGGTATATTTGCCTCAGTAACTTGTGTTATGGATATTGCATGTAATCCCTCTGCTCTCATGCCTTTGAAGACATGTTCTAGTGTCTTTGTTCACTCATTTCTGTGTGTATATGTAGTCATATATGGAGTATAATATCGAAAATCATCTTATATTTCTGAATGGAGGTAGTAATAAAATAAGGTTTCTGTTTGAATTAGAACCAGGTCCACGGTGGAGATGAAGTTCTCAAAGTCATGCCGTGTGAACTGGAAGACCTGATGATGAGTTCTACTGCTGAACTATCCAGCTGTTGTGTCCTTGTCGCCACATGTCCTGAACTAGTGTTTTCCTGTAGCATTGTTGTCAGGCGTGTTCTCGAGGCTATACTTGACCACAACAATTTCCTGGCTGTGCCTTTGATTACGAAGGGTGTGGTTCTTGTAAAGCTTCCTAACAAATCTGATGCGGCCTGTCTTCATCATCATGTTTATTTGTGGAAAGACCACTCTGTTAGCTTCTCCAAGGTTGACAAGATGGTGATGGTGCATGTAGACATCTCACACGAAGTCCATGGCCTAGTCAGTTATGCGGGGTTCATCCCGTAGGTCGGTGGCAAGAAATAGTCTGCAGAGTTTAGTTAGTGCAACTTTTCTTGTTTGTAGTAAGTACTATTGTTCAGTACTTGATTTGTGTTTGTGAACCCTGTATTGTTTATTAGTACTGCCGCTTTTGGTGTGTGGTCAGTCCTGAGAACAGTCTATGTTAATGTCTGTCCACTCAATTCAGTCTGTATATTTTGAAGTATCCAGATCATATTTTTTGTGAGGACGGTTTATCAATTATGGTTACACTCCAATATATGTATGCATTGCAGGGTTTATCGCACCCACCAAGATTTCCAATCCAATGGATGTTCAGTCCATACGATTTGTCACAACCTTTGGACTGTCCTGCTTGTGGGAGTAGGCGGGGCCCCTGCATGCCACGCGTAGTCGGACAATCAATCTTCTGTTTAGTACTTCAACATAGTTATTTCCTGGTGAGGATTCACTCGTGTCACATCAAGTAAATCTTATTGATTTACTGTCTAAATCTTATTGATTTAATGTCATGTTTTCTTTCTTTTCCTGCAATTTTACAATGCAGGTTTTGCCATGTGACATTCATCACAGAATAAACCGTTTGGTTTGCTCTACGATGGCTATTTTTGCAGGTTTGACTTCTTATGTCGTGTCAGTAAGAAAGGCACTGTCCATCACTTATATTACTGGAAAAAATTGGATCAGTCTATTGTCTGAGTACAAGCTGAATCCCTATGATGAACTGCAGTTTAGTTTAAAAAAATGTCACAATTAGTACTTCTCGCGTTTAAAAAAATGAAGAAAAAAACTGGATCACGGTCACGGATCCTAGTCAAGTTAGAAAGCTGATCATAGCAGACCAGACACGATCGCTGCTGTCTCGCACAGATCAAGCACTGGCAGTTGCTCTAGCACTGACAGTGGCAGCAACTCAGTCTGATCCAACTGAGGATTGGGCACCGACCGCGTCAGCGGATCAGTCTGATCTACCGGAGGATCGGGCATCGACACCGGCACCTACTCCGACACCGGCACCAGCTCTACAAGGAGCACCATCTCCGGCAGCAGCAGCGGCTTCGGCACCTGCACCAACACTTGCACTTGCATTTGCTCCGGCCCGTGCAGTTGCACCGGCAACAGACTGGGCTGCAGTTCGCACTTCATATACCAAAGTCCTTACAAAAACCGACATGTCCACCTTCTTGGTAAGTATTGGCCGCCCAAGTGCTTCGTTCTTTTTTCTTTCCATGTTGTTTCACATGATTCACTGTGTTGATCTAACTGTTTGGGTATGTCTTGTTTGCAAATAGAGAATTCCTAGAGCAACGAGGGAGTCGTTCAACAATCGGGGCGACCGCGGCCAAGTTTCTCTTACCATGCGCAGCCTTGGTGTGAATGAACCTGCTCAATATACCGTAAGTATAAAGGATGGTCGCATGATGATTCATGCTAAAGGATGGTCAAGGTTCAAATCTAAATCATATCTTGCGGTAGGGGATGATGTCAAAATCGAACTTTCTCGGCAAGGAGAGCTGGTTCAAATCAACTTTGAAATTCTTCAGTAGCAGCACACAACTGCCGAACTGATCTATCCTCCGAGAGATTTTGATGTAATAATCTGGCATGGTGAAACAAGTGTCCTGTGTGTATAAGTAGCATGACAGTATTATTTATCACATGGTATATCGTTGATAGAATTGCAACTTTGATTGCTGGTTAGGAACTGTCGTTCAATTTCATTCCAATAGCTGTCGTGCTTTATTCAATTTTGTGTATTCGCCTTGCGACAGCATCTAAAACCAGCGCCGTACCGATTGCTTGCAATATGAAAAGTGCTGAGGTAGAACACATGGGCCCCCAAACATGCAGGGTTGGCCTGCGGCCCAAAGTCTAGAACCGTGAGCTTATCTGAGTATTATATTCTCAGCTGAACCTCTTAATGCCCCTGCATTGCAGAGGGAGTATTTCTCAGCAAGGTGAGCCTGTGATATAAAAGATTTGTATATTTCTTTACAGAGGGAGTATCTCTCTGTCAAAAAAATATATTTATGTGTAACTAGTTACTCCTGTCTTTCTACTTCCTTTCGCTGATATGTGGGGAAACCGGCAACGGGGTCCACATGCCATATGCACAAATTAGAGTGCACAACTTCACGGTAGACACACCCCGGTCATAGCGCCGCAGTAATGCCCAATGAGCTGTCAAATCACAACCCCCCCTTTCCAGCTTTAGCAGTAAGCTGGACGGACGAAGCAACAATATTTCACTGGGCCTGAATCCCCTTCTCCCTCGTGTGCTTGTTCAGAGAAAAACCCCTCTCGGCGATTGCATAGGGTTTTCTCATGGAGAACCAGGTACGAATTCTTCATCCATCCCCGATAAATCCAAGTCCCTTGGTCACAGGTAATGCTAGGATGGCAGCCGCCGCCGTTGATGCATTTTTTTTCCTACTGAATCTAGTGTGTTTCATTTGCAGTGCCCAAAGTGAGAGTACCCTACAGGTTTCTGCGCCCTCGGCGAGACGCCAAACTTGTTCCTTCTCATCCTAACACAGTATTTTGAAACACGCACAGTATGTTCCTAGAATCCTCTTTTCTATCCAGGAGGGTGGGGGTTGTTTGAACATGCTATGTTCTCATATTATTTTTCCTGCAGTGTATTATTTGCTTTGCCAGAACACATGTACTCAAGATGCTCGGCCTTGCCATAACTGAATACACTAGTTTAATGGTCACAGTGAAGACAAGCCATGGATATAAGTTCCGAGTTGGGTTCATGAACCAAGAAGATCGCTGCTTTTTTATGGCCGAACTTGGATAAACTTTCTCAAGTGTTACAGACTGAAAGTTGGCGCACGAATGTTGATGGAAATAGCAGAACCTGGTCTCATCTTCACTGCGATCTTCCACCCTGACGTCGTTCCAATTGTTCATCCATGTTAGTTTTGTATCTGGTTCTTTCTTGTTGCCTCGATTACTTCTTAATCCACCTATTCTGTCTAACTAATCACAATTTAACTTTAGAAGTAGCAACGAATCTCTCACGAAGATGCTACTTCTAACTAATATTTTCTTATAATTGGTGGCACATGTAGGTTTTTTGATAGTTAAGCAGTCTGCTCGTTTGTTACTCTGTAATAACTCGGCTGTTACTAATGGCACTGAAGTTGACTGGATTAACATCCACAAGTTCCTACACTTTATTGATCGTCTTGAGGTCCTTGTGGGGCGTTTGAATGGTGGAAGGCCACGTGGGATATGTGTGCCATTATGGCACTCGTTGAACATGTCCAACTGTGTCGAGAAACTTATGGTACGAGCTGTTTTCTGTTATATATGTTGTTCATAAACTATTGCTTATACACAGTTTTACAGCTGTGATCTTCTTGAAACAGGAACTGCTGAGTTCTATTGTTCCTATACAGATGCCTGACCATGGTCGGGTCAGACTTGCGCTTGGTCACAACATGATGTTTATGTCGACCTACTCAATTCCCCTTGGAGGTGAAAAGATACTTATTCATGGGTGGTCTCAAATAATGAAGGCCCGTCCATCTTGGAGAATAGGACAGAAGATTATGTTCATGCTTTTCCATGGCTCTAAAGTGAATATCCTATTTATTGACCATGTTGCGAGATGAAGCCGCTTTTAGAAGGTTGTCGATGTGTGGGGTGGCACCTGGGCCTTGTCCTGGGGCTTGGCGGCCTCACTGTAACACCCACGATGCGGCTATATCTCCCATGTGTCGGTGCACGACTTAGAGGCATAACCGCATTGTAGGCAATGTTGCAAGAGGGGTAATCTTTACACATCCCATGTACTGAATAAGAAAGAGGTACATAGTTGGCTTACAATCGCCACTTCACACAATACATGAATATAGCATTACATCATCCAGATACAATCAAGGTCCGACTATGAAACCAAAATAAAAGAAGACTACCCCTAATGCTACAGATCCCCAATCGCCCCAACTGGGCTCTAGTACTGATCAACTGGAAATGGAACAACACAATGAACAAGATCTTCATCGAGCTCCCACTTGAGCTCAGCTGCGGCATCTGCACTGGTATCATCGGCACCTGCAAGCTGGTTTTGGAAGTATCTGTGAGTCACGGGGACTCAGCAATCTCACACTCTCGCGATCAAGACTATTTAAGCTTATGGGTAGGAAAAAAAGGTATTGAGGTGGAGTTGCAGCAAGCACTAGCATATATGATGGCTAACTTACGCAAATGAGAGCGAGAAGAGAAGGAAAAGCACGGTTGAGAAACTATGATCAAGAAGTGATCCTGAAACTACTTACATTCAAGCATAACACAAGAACCGTGTTCACTTCCCGGACTCCGCCGGAAAGAGACCATCACGGCTACACACGCGGTTGATGCATATTAATTAAGTTAAGTGTCAAGTTCTCTGCAACCGGACATTAACAAATTCCCATCTACCCATAACCGCGGGCACGGCTTTCGAAAGTTCAAAAACCCTGCAGGGGTGTCCCAACTTAGCCCATCACAAGCTCTCACGGTCAATGAAGTATATTCCTTCTCCCACGAAGACCCGATCAGACTCGAAATCCCGGTTACAAGATATTTCGACAATGGTAAAACAAGACCAGCAAAGCCGCCCGATGCGCCAACATCCAGATAGGAGCTGCATATATCTCGTTCTCAGGGCAACACCGGATGAGCGCTCCGTACAACTAAAACCAGCCCTCAAGTTTCCTTGAGGTGGTGCTGCAAAGGACTCTAGTTTGGACCAACACTTGGACAAGCACTGGCCCGGGGGGGGGGGGTGTTAAAATAAAGATGACCCTTGAGTCTGCAGAACCCAAGGGAAGGTGGTAGGTTGTTAGTGCAAATGGTAAAACCAAGGTTGGGCCTTGCTGGAGGAGTTTTATTCAAAGCAAACTGTCAAGGGGTTCCCATTATAACCCGACCGCGTAAGGAACGCAAAATCAAGGAACATAACATCGGTATGACGGAAATTAGGGCGGCAAGAGTGGAACAAAACACTAGGCATAAGGTCGAGCCTTCCACCCTTTACCAAGTATATAGATGCATTAATTAAATAAGAGATATTGTGATATCCCAACATATCCATGTTCCAACAAGGAACAAACTTCATCTTCACCTACAACTAGCAACGCTATAAGAGGGGCTGAGCAAAGCGGTAACATAGCCAAACAATGGTTTGCTAGGACAAGGTGGGTTAGAGGTTTGACATGGCAATATGGGAGGCATGATATAGCAAATGGTAGGTATCACAGCATAGCAAAAGAGCGAGCAACTAGCAAACAAAGATAGAAGTGATTTCGAGGGTATGGTCATCTTGCCTGGTATCCCACAAGGAAGAAGAACAAGTTCATGAAGAAGACAAACGGACGTAGTCGAACGGATGCTCACAAACGCGACGTTATCGGAACCAACCTGAAGAAGCAACACCGGAAAGAAGCAAACAACGTAGTAAACAACCATCACATAACCAAGGCATGATGCACAACCAAGTATGATGCATGTCCAGTTTAATGAAGCATGGCATGGCAAAGTGCAATAAACAACACTACAAATTAAGTGGAGCTCAATATGCAACGGAGTTGCATATTGAAGAAAACACCACATGACTTATTTAGTTCTCTCTCGTTTATGTACCCAACAAGATTAAATGTTGATTAACATGGAAAGAGGGTGAAACGTAATAAAACTACCTAACTAGGCAAGTTTAAATGAGGCCGGAACAACAAACAACAAGTCCGGAAACTCCTCATGTGCATATTTTAAGGTTTGGTACTGTTCTGCCCTAAACACAATTTTAGGGTTGTTAAAAATGCAAAGTAAAGCCACCATGTTAAACTAGACATTTTTCTACCCCATTTACATATAAAGTTTATTTAAAACCGAGCTACGGTTAATTAGTTATGAAATAAATCATGTTAACATGGCATATAGCAAAACAAGTGCAAACAACAATTTAACCATCTCAAACATGCATGAAAGTTGGATATTGTGAAACTAGACAAGATTCTAAGGAACTTTCATATATAAATCATTTTAATATAATGCACGGTTATTAAGTTATTATATGCATGATCTACAAGGGGTTTTCTGTAAAACAGCAAAACCTGGGAAAAGCTAAAATCGCATAGACTGAAAAAAACACTACTGGGCTGAAACTGGATCAGGGCCGAACAGAGAGGAGGCTATGGGGAGCTCACCCTGGGCCAAGGCCCACAACGAGGGGATAGGGGCGCTGAGGGAGTCCTGGATTAGGGGGTGTTCGGGTAGCCGAACTATATCTTCAGCCGGACTCCTGGACTATGAAGATACAAGATTTAAGACTTCGTCCCGTGTCCGGATGGGACTTTCCTTGGCGTGGAAGGCAAGCTTGGCGATGCGGATATTCAAGATTTCCTACCATTGTAACCGACTCTGTGTAACCCTAACCCTATCCGGTGTCTATATAAACCGGAGGGTTGTAGTCCGTAGAGAATCAACTCCATACACAACAATCATACCATATGCTACCTTCTAGGGTTTAGCCTCCTTGATCTCGTGGTAGATCTACTCTTGTACTACCCATATCATCAATATTAATCAAGCAGGAGTAGGGTATTACCTCCATCGAGAGGGCCCGAACCTGGGTAAAACAAAGTGTCCCTTGTCTCCTGTTACCATCCGGCCTAGACGCACAATTTCGGACCCCCTACTCGAGATCCGCCGATTTTGACACCGACATTGGTGCTTTCATTGAGAGTTCTGCTGTGTGATCGACAAAAGGATCGATGGCTCGCCTGCAGATCAACTGCGACTTCGGCATCTTCGTCACCAGCTCGACTGGTCACCTTGGTTCGACCAAGAATTGCGCCCCGTGTTCGGATCACCATGTTCGGACGAGAGCCTTCATCAAACATCAACTCCGATCTCTATCAAGATCACGGAGGAATCATCTATGGAGCTCGGGGGCTCAACGTCAACATTGCCCTCAAGCGACCGTGCTGTTTTTCTGGACAGCGAACTCGTATCTGCCACCACCACCTCCTTGAGTATCGCTTTGACGATCGCTTTGGTAGAATTGTGCGGAATTGAGTCTACAACAACCCTGGAAAATTTCGTCGAGTTCTGATGGAGGAATCTCTGGCAATCCACGATATATCGGAGCCCTGTCAAATCTGGACGGGAATTTGGATGAGTTTAGGGCGTGGTGTCCAGCTTCTAGCTCGGACGTCCTTTGGAAGATCCAACCGTTGATCGGCTGCGGAATTCCTATATCTACCACCTCTCAAAATTTCGGCTTGATCCGACCGTCCAAACTCCAGGAACCTTCCGATTAGTGCATCACTTTTCGGATCTGGTTTCTGCGCAAAAACGAATCCGACCCGAGTTCATCTTTTTTATGAACAGGATTTCGGACACCCCTTTTGAAGGAAGTTTTGTATGGGGTGTTGTGTTTTGTTTCCGAACACATCCCACTAATTTCAAAATATTTTGAAGATGATCTTCCATATCATGCTGGTGTCAAACCAGTCCGGCAATATTGCTCCACGGCTGCCGACCTGCGCTAGACACGTCGTCACTTTATTGAGCCGAGCTCAACTTCTTTGGATCATCACCTCGGCAAGCTGAACAACAGTTCGGCATCGCAAAGAATAAATCATCACCAACATCACCGCCCCACGGGTTACACGAAGCGGGCACACCGGCATCGCCGTACGGTCACTTCATCAAGCCGGCATTGACCACATCACGACCTGCATCGGCAGGGCCGCACTATTGATCCTCCGAGCCGGTGTCCATTATGCCGACCAACTTCGACATCTCGGCTGGACTGGGGGCTTCATCATCTCTTCATCAACCTACTCCGGTAACGGGTGTGCGGATCGAGTCCCAATTTTGGGAATCACCTTCCTTCGGATTGTTACAACAAATAAACCAGGTGCTATTAATCCTAGTATTTTTTGCTTGTTTGGGTTCAATTTTCCCCAAGGAATTATTACTCTGGTTTGTCCATCATATGTACACAGGTCTATCAAATGGTGGCCGCATTAACGACGGTCGCATGGTGGTCCGGTCAGTCTCCATACATAGTCCGGCGAATGCCGCATCCGAAACTCGGACCGACCTGTGAATTCAGGCTTTGCCACGCCCTTACCGCATCACGCCGACACCCTGCATCGACATTGACTTCGGCGCCAGGCCATATTTCTTTTACTACTCACTTTGCATAAATTATTGATTATGCAACGATTTTTTATTATTATTACTATTATCTCCGGTTTGCACTATTTTATGTGGCACAGGAAAATGATCCAGCCAGACTATAGCCTTTGGCGTCACCTCGGCTGGACGGGGGGCTTCGTCAACACTTCATTACCCCATGCCGGGGACTTCGCATCACTCTGCCAGCCTGCATTGACCGTGCTATGTCACCACTTCAGAGTGCCGAGCTCTTTTCTCCGCCACCTCGGGACCGGCTTGGGGGATGGCACCTTGTCCCGCATCAAGCTCGGACCGCGTCATCAATACCGAACACATTAACCAGCTAAGTTGCCTTCATGCTCAAAGTTTTAAATTTCTAACTTGTGTTCGGTTCGACCAAGCATTATACATTTTTGGAAAAAAGTTGCTTGTAATTTTTTTTCTTGTCCAAACTTTGTTTGTGACACACAAATTCAAGGACCCAATTCACTTGGGGGCTTCCTTTATGAAGCTTTTCCTCTTGCATATGATTATACTTGTACGGCTTCTTTCCTTGTTCGTGTATTATGCCACAATATGCACCATATTGACTTAAACGATTTGCAAGCTGGGTTGCCTCGCTTCTGTGTTTACCCCTACGTTCCCGATTGTTCGGCTAGGGAGTAAAGGGAGCACCTCTGCGATTGTCATGATCGGGTCGCCCGAGCCGGACCTCAGACTGGGTGAAGCCGAAAGCTAGCGCTCTTATAGTTATTCAATGATGGTCGGCACACAACGGAACTCATGAGTACAAAAAATCTATTGCACAAGTCTCATAATAACAATGAGCACCGAAGAAAGGTATCGGTGGGGGTACTATTTTCTTCGAAGATGCTTCTTACACTTCACGGTAATATAGCATAACTTCGCTGAGCGCGCTTTGTCTGTTACAGCCTTATGGCCTGATTGCCTGGTTATTGGAAACACTGTTGATATTCTCGACCGATGGAGTACATAACACTTTTCGGTCCTTGACCGATGAGGGAGAAGCTGGCGGTCGGTTAAGACGCGTTTAAAGTTCGGTTGAACATAGATATGATATAAGTACTTCGGTACATGCAATCATTCTTCTACCCAAGTCACTTGGGGGCTCTTAAGTTTATTTGAGCCGTTTTATAATAAGTGTTCTTCTTCTTAGTCGTTGCAAAGTTTTATTATTATTTATCACTCCTTTTTCGACACGAGTGTGCGGTCACTAGACAGGGAGCCTAATTTCTCTCTCAAAGCCGCTATAGTTTAGTTTGCTAAACTGGCTTGATGAGAAGTACTCCGCCCTCGGGATA
Organism: Triticum dicoccoides; assembly: GCF_002162155.2. Classification (NCBI taxonomy): domain Eukaryota; kingdom Viridiplantae; phylum Streptophyta; class Magnoliopsida; order Poales; family Poaceae; genus Triticum; species Triticum dicoccoides. The sequence goes on from NC_041380.1 coordinate 506,035,321, forward strand.
GGAGGTTGAAGCCGTAGGCTGACCCACTCGAAGTCTTGAGATGGGATGTATCATGTTAAAGCACGACAGAAGCACTTCTTTTTTCTAAGACCAACTTTCGGATTGGCACCAAACACTTAATATTGTTCGGACGTCATGTTTTTACTGACGTTTCTTGGTTTTCCAAGCTTTTTGGCACTTTTAAACTATTTGTGCTTTTCCAGCATTAGTCTCACAGTGCAATGCCGGACACCTTTAGGGATTCTGCAAAAACATTCTCAGATATTGCTATATATGCATCGGTTTCGAATTGTGTCTTCGGTCAATAGTTGGGTTGCCCGGCTCCTGCACTTGCTTCCTACGTTCCGATTTGTTCGGCTAGGCGTGCAAAGGGAGAACCACTGCGATTTTGCTTCCAGGTCACATGGTTAAGCACCTTAGTGGAGAAAGCCGAAAACTGACTGTCACGATAAGCGTAAACTGGTCAGCGATCCGATGACTATGACGGGCCATTCATAACATTGGCCGAAGTGTTTACGGCTTGACCTCGACTGTCGCCGAACACTACCGGGGGCTATTAACTGGCCTCCCAAACTAAATCCTCGATATTTTGGTCTTACATTAGAGATGAGGTTTAATGATCATGCTTAGCATGATAACACAAAGAAAGGAACCGATAGCGGGACTATTTTCTTTGGAAGACATTTCTTCTGTTAAACAGTAATATAACATATCTCTCTGCGTACCTTTGTTTATAAAACCGTGTGGCCAGATTGCCTTGTTTGTCGTAAATCTTTGCCCTCATAAAGGCTTTATAAAGTAGGACAAACACTCCTCGGCTACTGGCCAAGGAGGTGGAAGCCGATGGTCGGTCAACAAAGTTTTGTACAATGCGGATCTAAGCATTAATGATGTAAAGTACTTGGATACATAGAGTCATTACACATAATTTGTGATTTTACTATGGATATTGATCCTTAATTCGGCCACCCGTGCCCGCATTAAGGCTCGGGGGCTACTGGGCTTCGGGCTTATTATTTACAAATATTAAAGGGGCACATCAATCCCCTGATCTGGTGTTGCCACCCGACCAGTGTCTCGGGGGCTACTGCATTGCTTGTCCAATGCAGAAAATTTTATGTGCAATATAGTTTCCGAGGAGATTTTGATCCTCAGGTTGGTCGGCCGCACCCAACCTGAGTCTCGAGGACTGAGCACGCCGCTTTTGTGTCCCAAAGTATTCTGCCGAGCTAGGACTTGATCCTCAGGCCGATTTTGCAAATCAACCTGAGTCTCAGCGGCTACTGGGATCAGCGGTCCTATGTCATCCTTCATATGCATCTCGGGTTTTAGACCGATGCACACCGTGAGGGCTACTGGCTATATATCTCGGCAGAGAATAAATTGCGTCAACAAAAAATAATATTCACAAAAATCGGCCCACATTCGGGGTGGTGCACCACCTCGGAAGCAGCCCGGCATAAAGCTCGGGCGCTAGTGGCTGGCTCCATAGAGGGCATTTCCGGCATTAAGCTCGGCTAAACTCCTTCAAAACTTCTTTGAACCAAGGTGATTTACGACACCTCGGATACAGTCCGGCGTTGGAGCTCAGATACATAGTCCGGCGTTGGAGCTCAGATACATTCCGGCGTTAGAGCTGGGAAGTGCGGACTTGGGCGCTGGAGCTCGAGTGCACGGAAAATAGGTAAAGGAGGAAGAAGGCGTAGGTGAAAGGGTGGATTCTTATCCCCTTATATGGGCGGACGCAACTACGCGTCCCCACCTGCCTAATAAAACTCGCTTGCCTCCCAAGCGCCATGGTAAATGGCGCGGTTAGGGTTACCCACGTCCGTATTGATGAGAATCCCGTAAAAAGGGCACACGATCTCTGCTTTGACAAGACGTGCCAAGGAAACCGCCTCGCAAAACATGCTGAGGTGGAAAAGTAAAAACGATTCGAGTAAAGGACTTGGCCGTAGTGTGGTAGCGCACTGCGGAATACGTCAGCAGATTTGATTTGTGTCAATATTATTCTCTCTATGGCAATATGTGGAAACTTATTTTGCAGAACCGGACACTACTCTTGGTGTTTACAAATCTTCTATGAAGGACTTGGAGGAGGAACCCGCCTTGCAATGCCGAAGACAATTTGCACGCCGGACTCGTCGTCATTGAAGCCTGGTTCAGGGGCTACTGAGGGAGTCCTGGATTAGGGGGTGTTCGGGTAGCCGGACTATACCTCAGCCAGACTCCTGGACTATGAAGATACAAGATTTAAGACTTCGTCCCGTGTCTGGATGGGACTTTCCTTGGCGTGGAAGGCAAGCTTGGCGATGCGGATATTCAAGATCTCCTACCATTGTAACCGACTCTGTGTAACCCTAACCCTATCCGGTGTCTATATAAACCGGACGGTTGTAGTCCGTAGAGAATCAACTCCATACACAACAATCATACCATAGGCTAGCTTCTAGGGTTTAGCCTCCTTGATCTCGTGGTAGATCTACTCTTGTACTACCCATATCATCAATATTAATCAAGCAGGAGTAGGGTATTACCTCCATCGAGAGGGCCCGAACCTGGGTAAAACAAAGTGTCCCCTGTCTCCTGTTACCATCCGACCTAGACGCACAGTTCGGGACCCCCTACCCGAGATCCGCCGGTTTTGACACCGACAGGCGCGCTGGGCCTAGCGAGGAGGAAGACACTGTCAACACGATTGGTCGTCTCGCTCGTTTTCCTCGTGCACAGAGACGAGCGGGAGGAGCAGAAATAGGACATGACGGTGGCAGCTAGCTTGGGGTTCCGGCAAGCGACGGGCAGGCCTGCGGGAGGTGGAACGAGCTGGACATCATGGACTCCGTCGAAGGACGCGGTCGGTGGAGCCCTTGGGAAAACGGACGAGCTCCTGTGGGGCAAAGACATGGCCGGCAATCAGGACGTGGAGAGGAGGAGGCAGAGGCAAGGTCACGGTGGACCGTCTGCTCACCTAGGCGACGACGACGACAAGGCCGCCGGAGGCCTGGGACGGAGCGGAGGAGATGCCGGAGAAGCTCCGTGGCGGCGAGCTTCTGAGGGACGCGGCTGGGACGAGCGGGCGCTCGCTGGATGCGTCATCCTCTTCCCGCAGTAGAAGAAAGGGGAGGCCAACGGGGCCCTGGACGGCGACGCGGTGGTGAGATCCGGGCGCGGGGGGCTTCGTTCCCAGTGCCGGAGTGGAGGCAGGGTGCACCGGCGAGGTGAGGAGCGCTTGGGCGCTGCACTGCTGCTACTGGTTCGAGGAGAAGCAGAGGAGGAGCTTCGGGGAAGGAGGAGTTTGGGCAGCGGCTGGCGGCTGGGTGTGTGAGCTCGAAGCAGAGGCTAATCGGGGAGGCCGGGGCTTGGTCGGGCACAGAAACAAAGGGGACGGTGGTCAGCTGCGGTGGGAAGGTGGAGGTGGATCTCAAGGAAAAACAGGAGGAGTGGATCTGGTTGGTTGGCTGAGAAAAATGAGGAGGATGCGGCGGCGACCGAGGGGATGGATCCCGAGGGGATTTGGAGTGTGGCGGCGGCTGAGGGGGGCAAATGACCTAGTATTTGGGGTTTGGTCTGATATATATAGCAAAAGGATTTTGGATAGGGACATTTGCGTTGGGGAACGTAGTAATTTCAAAAAATTTCCTACGCACACGCAAGATCATGGTGATGCATAGCAACGAGAGGGGATAGTGTGATCTACGTACCCTTGTAGACCGACAGCGGAAGCATTAGCACAACGCGGTTGATGTAGTCATACGTCATCACGGCCCGACCGCTCAAGCACCGAAACTACGGCACCTCCGAGTTCTAGCACACGTTCAGCTCGATGACGATCCTCGGACTCCGATCCAGCAAAGTGTCGGGGAAGAGTTCCGTTAGCACGACGGCGTGGTGACGATCTTGATGTACTACCGTCGCAGGGCTTCGCCTAAGCACCGCTACAATATTATCGAGGATTATGGTGGAAGGGGGCACCGCACACGGCTAAGAATATGATCACGTGGATCAACTTGTGTCTAGAGGTGCCCCCTGCCCCCGTATATAAAGGAGCAAGGGAGGAGGAGGCCGGCCCTAGGAGGGGGCGCGCCAAGTGTGGAGTCCTACTAGGACTCCCTAGTCCTAGTAGGATTCCACCTCCCATATGGAATAGGAAAAGAGGAAGGGAAAAGGAGAAGGAAGGAAGGGGGCGCCCCCTTTCCCTAGTCCAATTCGGACCAGACCAAGGGGAAGGGTGCGGCCACCCTTGAGGCCCTTTTTCTTCTTTCCCGTATGGCCCAATAAGACCCAATACGTATTCCCGTAACTCTTCGGTACTACGAAAAATACCCGAATCACTCGGAACCTTTCCGATGTCCGAATATAGTCGTCCAATATATCGATCTTTACGTCTCGACCATTTTGAGACTCCTCGTCATGTCCCCGATCTCATCCGGTACTCCGAACTCCTTCGGTACATCAAAACTCATAAACTCATAATATAATTGTCATTGAAACCTTAAGCGTGCGGACCCTACGGGTTCGAGAACAATGTAGACATGACTGAGACACGTCTCTAGTCAATAACCAATAGCGGAACCTGGATGCTCATATTGGCTCCCACATATTCTATGAAGATCTTTATCGGTCAGACCACATAACAACATACGTTGTTCCCTTTGTCATCGGTATGTTACTTGCCCGAGATTTGATCGTTGGTATCTTAATACCTAGTTCAATCTCGTTACCGGCAAGTCTCTTTACTTGTTCCGTAATACATTATGTCACAACTAACTCATTAGTTGCAATGCTTGCAAGGCTTATGTGATGTGCATTACCAAGAGGGCCCAGAGATACCTCTCCGACAATCGAAGTGACAAATCCTAATCTCAAAATACGCCAACCCAGCATGTACCTTTGGAGACACCTGTAGAGCTCCTTTATAATCACCCAGTTATGTTGTGACGTTTGGTAGCACACAAAGTGTTCCTCCGGAAAACGGGAGTTGCATAATCTCAGTCATAGGAACATGTATAAGTCATGAAGAAAGCAATAGCAACATACTAAACAATCGGGTGCTAAGCTAATGGAATGGGTCATGTCAATCACATCATTCTCCTAATGATGTGATCCCGTTAATCAAATAACAACTCTTTTGTTTATGGTTAGGAAACATAACCATCTTCGAATAACGAGCTAGTCAAGTAGAGGCATACTAGTGACACTCTGTTTGTCTATGTATTCACACATGTATTATGTTTCTGGTTAATACAATTCTAGCATGAATAATAAACATTTATCATGATATAAGGAAATAAATAATAACTTTATTATTGCCTCTAGGGCATATTTCCTTCAGTCTCCCACTTGCACTAGAGTCAATAATCTAGTTCACATCGCCATGTGATTCAACACTAAGAGGTCACATCACCATGTGATTAACACCCATAGTTCACATCGTCATGTGACCTATACCCAAAGGGTTTACTAGAGTCAATAATCTAGTTCACATAATTTATGTGATTAACACCAAAAGAGTACTATGGTGTGATCATGTTTTGCTTATGAGATAATTTTAGTCAACGGGTCTATCACATACAGATCCATAAGTATTTTGCGAATTATATGTCTGCAATGCTCTGACGGAGCTACTCTAGCTAATTGCTCCCACTTTCAATATGTATCTAGATCGAGACTTAGAGTCATCCAGATCTGTGTCAAAACTTGCATCGACGTAACTTTTTACGACGAACCTTTTGTCACCTCCATAATCGAGAAATATTTCCTTATTCCACTAAGGATAATTTTGACCAATGTCCAGTGATCTACTCTTAGATCACTATTGTACTCCCTTGCTTAACACAGTGTAGGGTATACAATAGATCTGGTACACATCATGGCATACTTTATAGAACCTATGGCTGAGGCATAGAGAATGACTTTTATTCTCTTTCTATATTCTGCCATGGTCGGGCATTGAGTCTTACTCAATTTCATACCTTATAACACAGCCAAGAACTCTTTCTTTGACTGTTCCATTTTTGAACTACTTCAAAATATTGTCAAGGTATGTACTCATTGAAAAAACTTATCAAGCGTCTTGATCTATCTCTATAGATTTTGATGCTTAATATGTAAGCAGCTTCACCGAGGTCTTTCTTTGAAAAACTTCTTTAAAAACACTCCTTTATGCTTTGCAGAATAATTCTACATTATTTCCGATCAACAATATGTCATTCACATATACTTATCAGAAATGATGTAGTGCTCCCACTCACTTTCTTGTAAATACAGGCTTCACCGCAAGTCTGTATAAAACTATATGCTTTGATCATACTATCAAAGCGTTTATTCCAACTCCGAGAGGCTTGCACCAGTCCATAAATGGATCGCTGGAGCTTGCACACTTTGTTAGCTCCTTTTGGATCGACAAAACCTTCCGACTACATCATATACAACTCTTCTTCCAGAAATCCATTCAGGAATGCAGTTTTGACATCCATTTGCTGGATTTCATAAAATGCGGCAATTGCTAACATGATTCAGACAGACTTAAGCATAGATACGAGTGAGAAACTCTCATCATAGTCAACACCTTGAACTTGTCGAAAACCTTTTTGTGACAATTCTAGCTTTGTAGATAGTAACACTACTATCAGCGTCCGTCTTCCTCTTGAAGATCCATTTAATCTCAATGGCTCGCCGATCATTGGGCAAGTCAATCAAAGTCCATACTTTGTTCTCATACATGGATCTCATCTCAGATTTCATGGCCTCAAGCCATTTCGTGGAATCTAGGCTCATCATCGCTTCCTCATAGTTCGCAAGTTTGTCATGGTCTAGTAACATGACTTCCAGAACAGGATTACCGTACCACTTTGGTGCGGATCTCACTCTGGTTTACCTACGAGATTCGGTATTAACTTGATCTGAAGTTACATGATCATCATCATTAGTCTTACTCACTAATTGGTGTAGTAGTCACAAGAACAGATTTCTTGTGATGAACTACTTTTCAATAAGGGAGAAGGTACAATTACCTTATCAAGTTCTACTTTCCTCCCACTCACTTCTTTCAAGAGAAACTCCTTCTCTAGAAAGGATCCATTCTTAGCAACGAATGTCTTGCCTTCGGATCTGTGATAGAAGGTGTACCCAATAGTCTCCTTTGGGTATCCTATGAAGACATATTTCTCCGATTTGGGTTTGAGCTTATCAGGATGAAAAAATTTCATATAAGCATCACAATCCCAAACTTTAAGAAACGACAACTTTGGTTTCTTGCCAAACCACAGTTCAGATTGTGTCGTCTCAACGAACTTAGATGGTGCCCTTTTAAACGTGAATGCAGCTGTCTTTAATGCATAACCCCAAAACGATAGTGGTAGATCGGTAAGAGACATCATAGATCGCACCATATCTAATAAAGTACGGTTATGATGTTCGGATACACCATTATGCTGTGGTGTTCCAGGTGGCGTGAGTAGTGAAACTATTTCACATTGTTTTAACTGAAGGCCAGACTCGTAACTCAAATATTTTACCTCTGCGATCATATCATAGAAACTTTTATTTTCTTGTTACGATGATTCTCCACTTCACTTTGAAATTCTTTGAACTTTTCAAATATTTCAGACTTGTGTTTCATTAAGTAGATATACCCATATCTGCTCAAATCATCTGTGAAGGTCAAAAAATAATGATACCCGCCACGAGCCTTACACCCATCGGATCTCATACATCAGTATGTATTATTTCCAATAAGTCAGTTGCTCGCTCCATAGTTTCGGAGAACAGCGTTTTAGTCATCTTGCCCATGAGGCATGGTTCGCAAGCATCAACTGATTCATAATCAAGTGATTCCAAAAACCCATTAGCATGGAGTTTCTTCATGCGCTTTACACCAATATGACCTAAACGGCAGTGCCACAAATAAGTTGCACTATCATTATTAACTTTGCATCTTTTGGTTTCAATATTATGATTATGTGTATCACTACGATCGAGATCCAACGAACTATTTTCATTGGGCGTGTAACCATATAAGGTTTTATTCATGTAAACAGAACAACAATTTATTCTCTTACTTAAATGAATAACCGTATTACAATAACATGATCAAATCATATTCATGCTCAGCGCAAATACCAAATAACACTTATTCAGGTTCAACACTAATCCCAAAAGTATAGGGAGTGTGCGATGATGATCATATCAATCTTGGAACCACTTCCAATACACATCGTCACTTCACCCTTAACTAGTCTCTGTTTATTCTGCAACTCCCGTTTCGAGTTACTAATCTTAGCAACTGAACTAGTATCAAATACTGAGGGGTTACTATAAACACTAGTAAAGTACACATCAATAACATGTATATCAAATATACTTATGTTCACTTTGCCATCCTTCTTATCTGCCAATCACTTGGGGTAGTTCCGCTTACAATGACTAGTCCCTTTGCAGTAGAAACACTTAGTCTCAGGCTTAGGACCAGACTTGGGCTTCTTCACTTGAGCAGCAACTTGCTTGTTGTTCTTCTTGAAGTTCCCCTTCTTCCCTCTGCCCTTTTCTTGAAACTAGTGGTCTTGTCTACCATCAACACTTGATGTTTTTCTCGATTTCTACCTTCATCAATTTCCGCATTACGAAGAGCTTGGGAATCGTTTCCGTTATCCCTTGCATATCATAGTTCATCATGAAGTTCTACTAACTTGGTGATGGTGACTAGAGAATTCTGTCAATCACTATCTTATCTGGAAGATTAACTCCCACTTGATTCAAGCGATTGTAGTACTCAGACAATCTAAGCACATGCTCACTAGTTGAGCGATTCTCCTCCATCTTTTAGCTATAGAACTTGTTGGAGACTTCATATCTCTCAACTCGGGTATTTGCTTGAAATATTAACTTCAACTCCTGGAACATCTCATATGCTCCATGACGTTCAAACGTCTTTGAAGTCCCGATTCTAAGACATTAAGCATGGTGCACTAAACTATCAAGTAGTCATCATATTGAGCTATCCAAATGTTCATAACGCCTGCATCTGCTCCTGCAATAGGTCCGTCACCTAGCGGTGCATCAAGGAGATAATTCTTCTGTGCAGCAATGAGGATAAACCTCAGATCACGGATCCAATCCGTATCATTGCTACTAACATCTTTCAACACAATTTTCTCTAGGAACATATCAAAATAAACACCGGGAAGCAACAATGCGAGCTATTGATCTACAACATAATTTGCATAATACTACCAGGACTAAGTTCATGATAAACTTAAGTTCAATTAATCATATTACTTAAGAACTCCCACTTATAGACATCCCTCTAATCCTCTAAGTGATTACGTGATCCAAATCAACTAACCCATGTCCGATCATCACGTGAGATGGAGTAGTTTCATTGGTGAACATCGCTATGTTGATCATATCTACTATATGATTCACGCTCGACCTTTCGGTCTCCGTGTTCTGAGGCCATATCTGTATATGCTTGGCTCATCAAGTATAACCTGAGTATTCTGCGTGTGCAACTGTTTTGCACCCGTTGTATTTGAACGTGGAGCCTATCACACCCGATCATCACGTGGTGTCTCAGCACGAAGAACTTTCGCAACGGTGCATACTCAGGTAGAACACTTCTTGATAATTAGTGAGAGATCATCTTATAATGCTACCGTCAATCAAAGCAAGATAAGATGCATAAAAGATAAACATCACATGCAATCAATATAAGTGATATGATATGGCCACCATCATCTTGTGCTTGTGATCTCCATCTTCGAAGCACCGTCATGATCACCATCGTTACCGGCGCGACACCTTGATCTCCATCGTAGCATCATTGTCGTCTCGCCAATCTTATCCTTCCACGACTATCGCTACCGCTTAGTGATAAAGTAAAGCATTACAGCGCGATTGCATTGCATACAATAAAGCGACAACCATATGGCTCCTGCCAGTTGCCGATAACTCGGTTACAAAACATGATCATCTCATACAATAAAATTTAGCATCATGTCTTGACCATATCAAATCACAACATGCCCTGCAAAAACAAGTTAGACGTCCTCTACTTTGTTGTTGCAAGTTTTACGTGGCTGCTACGGGCTTAAGCAAGAACCACTCTTACCTACGCATCAAAACCAAAATGATAGTTTGTCAAGTTGGTGCTGTTTTAACCTTCGCAAGGACCGGGCATAGCCACACTCGATTCAACTAAAGTTGGAGAAACTGCCACCCGCTAGCCACCTTTGTGCAAAGCACGTCGGGAGAACCGGTCTCGTGTAGGCGTACGCATAATGTCGGTCCGGCCGCTTCGTCCAACAATACCGCCGAACCAAAGTATGACATGCTGGTAAGTAGTATGACTTATATCGCCCACAACTCACTTGTGTTCTACTCGTGCATATAACATCAACACATAAAACCTAGGCTCGGATGCCACTGTTGGGGAACGTAGTAATTTAAAAAAAAATTCCTACACACACGCAAGATCATGGTGATGCATAGCAATGAGAGGGGAGAGTGTGATCTACGTACCCTTGTAGACCGACAGTGGAAGCGTTAGCACAACGCGGTTGATGTAGTCGTACGTCATCACGGCCCGACCGATCAAGCACCGAAACTACGGCACCTCGGAGTTCTAGCACACGTTCAGCTCGATGACGATCCCCGGACTCCGATCCAGCAAAGTGTCGGGGAAGAGTTCCGTTAGCACGACGGCGTGGTGACGATCTTGATGTACTACGATCGCAGGGCTTCGCCTAAGCACCGCTACAATATTATCGAGGATTATGGTGGAAGGGGGCACCGCACACGGCTAAGAATATGATCACGTGGATCAACTTGTGTCTAGAGGTGCCCCCTGCCCCCGTATATAAAGGAGCAAGGGAGGAGGAGGCCGGCCCTAGGAGGGGGCGCGCCAAGTGTGGAGTCCTACTAGGACTCCCTAGTCCTAGTAGGATTCCACCTCCCATATGGAATAGGAAAAGAGGAAGGGAAAAGGAGAAGGAAGGAAGGGGGCGCCCTAGTCCAATTCGGACCAGACCAAGGGGAGGGGTGCGGCCACCCATGAGGCCCTTTTTCTTCTTTCCTGTATGGCCCAATAAGGCCCAATACGTATTCCCGTAACTCTCTAGTACTCCGAAAAATACCCGAATCACTCGGAACCTTTCCGATGTCCGAATATAGTCGTCCAATATATCGATCTTTACGCCTCGACCATTTCGAGACTCCTCGTCATGTCCCCGATCTCATCCGGGACTCTGAACTCCTTCGGTACATCAAAACTCATAAACTCATAATATAACTGTCATTGAAACCTTAAGCGTGCGGACCCTATGGGTTCGAGAACAATGTAGACATGACCGAGACACATCTCCAGTCAATAACCAATAGCGGAACCTGGATGCTCATATTGGCTCCCACATATTCTACGAAGATCTTTATTGGTCAGACCGCATAACAACATACGTTCTTCCCTTTGTCATCGGTATGTTACTTGCCCGAGATTCAGTCATCGGTATCTTAATACCTAGTTCAATCTCATTACCGGCAAGTCTCTTTACTCGTTCCCTAATACATCATCTCACAACTAACTCATTAGTTGCAATGCTTGCAAGGCTTATGTGATGTGCATTACTGAGAGGGCCCAGAGATTCCTCTCCGACAATCGGAGTGACAAATCCTAATATCGAAATACGCCAACCCAACATGTACCTTTGGAGACACCTGTAGAGCTCCTTTATAATCACCCAGTTACGTTGTGACGTTTGGTAGCACACAAAGTGTTCCTCCGGCAAACGGGAGTTGCATAATCTCATAGTCATAGGAACATGTATAAGTCATGAAGAAAGCAATAGCAACATACTAAACGATCGGGTGCTAAGCTAATGGAATGGGTCATGTCAATCACATCATTCTCCTAATGATGTGATCCCGTTAATCAAATAACAACTCTTTTGTTTATGGTTAGGAAACATAACCATCTTCGATTAACGAGCTAGTCAAGTAGAGGCATACTAGTGACACTCTGTTTGTCTATGTATTCACACATGTATTATGTTTCCGGTTAATACAATTCTAGCATGAATAATAAACATTTATCATGATATAAGGAAATAAATAATAACTTTATTATTGCCTCTAGGGCATATTTCCTTCAATTTGGTCCCTCCAATCTTAAAAGGACGGTCCCAGATAAATAGGCTAGGAAGTCCTAATAAGAAAACGAAGACGTTTTGTAGATGTTTGGGGATAATCCGGACACAACGGTGACGACTGCTCGGGTCGGGTCCGGGACAATTTCCGGACGCGCGCGCGAGGAGGGCCGCGGGCTGACGAGAGAGGTTAGGTTGGGCCTGGCGGTAGGTAGTGGGCTGTGCAGAAAGTCTTGGGCTGAGAGAAGAGAAAAGAGACCCGGCGACTGTTTCCGGAGACCAAAAACGTCCGACGTTGGACCGACTATAATGCCGCTATAGTTATCCGTTGGGGCATCAGAAGAACTCCGAATGCGATGAAACTTGGCGGGCGACCTACTGACAACAAAACAACACCACATGCCGACTTTCATCCCATTCCGAGAACATTTCCAGACCACTTATAAAATAAAATTTCGGACATGCCGCGGGCGCGTGCGAGTGTGACTGGACTCAGAACGGACAATGGACGGAACTGGGGGAGCCCGGACGGATGCAAGTTTCGAAAAACATGATGATGCAATGCGGATGATGACATGGCAAGATGCGACACGCAAGCAAAAGACAAGGCAACAACAATGAATAACTGGAAGACACCTGACGCAACGGTCTCGGGGCGTCACAACACTCCACCACTATGAGAGGATCTTGTCCCGAGATCTAGGATGGCACCGGAGAGAAACGGAAGAGGAAGAGAAGAGGTAAAACTAAGTTGCTTCTTTGACAAACGAGTGAAACCACGAACCTTGAGAGGTTGAACAAATTGAAAGAAAAATACAACGAAGATGAACAAAGTTGAAAACACTCCGTTAGAAAAAGAGGAACAAGGGACATTACTAGAGCCTTGTAGGTTAAAAGGCATAGAAAAGGGTTGCAATGGACAAGAAGTACATGCAAGAACCCTGGTTGAAACGAGATGTACAAGGAACAATAACGATTAATTACGACAACACTCCGGTTGGAAATGGAAGGTAAAGAATATGAGCTTGGCAAAATGAAAGCACTTGGATGAGACTCCGGTTAAAAGAGGAGTGATAGCCACAACACTCCAATTAAAACAAGATAGAAGAGGAAAAAGGATGATATAATTTTGGCAGCACTTCGACTGAAAATGGAAGGAATTGACAAGAACTTGACAAGATGAGAGGATACTTGATGAAATCAACAACACACCGCCTCCGAAACAATTCAACGAATGGCACAAGGGGTAAGAAAAACTTCAGAGAGCACTCCGGTTGAAAAGAGATGAAAAACTTGATAGGATGAGAAAACTTGAATGAAGGACATGACACTCCTGTTAAATGGATAAGCACGAAAAGAACATGATCTTTGACCAAATGAGATGATGGGTGAAAATAGCAACAACATCACAATGCCTCCGGAAGAGAGAATATAAGATGGATCATTGAAATAAAAGAATGAAGAAGAAATGCCAACTTCTGTCACAAAAGAGCTTGAAAAGGCATCCTTAGAAGAAGGGTCGAACGGAGTTGTTGGAAAACCAACAACGAAAACATAAGCTTGGTGTGGACTTATGGAAGACATCCGAAAACTATGAGGTGAAATTTCGCCACTAACGGAAACGATAGATTGGATTGAGGTCAACAAGGAGACGAGAAAACTATTTCACCGGGAGGATAAATGAATAACTTGGGTCATTTATAAGCACCATAATAGCAACAATCCTTAGGGAAGGCTTAAGGTGAAATATAACCCAAGATAACTCCAAAGAAGAGAAAGATTGGTTGAAAAGATGTCTTGAGCGAAGAGAAAATGATGGTTTTAGATGTGTCACTCTTGAAAAACTTGTGCTCCATGAAACACGAAGGGAAATTATGAACAATGACATAACACCACCTCAAAAGATGAGATTTGAAAGAATTGCACTTCGAAATGCAAGATGAAGAATGCTTGAGCTCCTCTTAGCGAACACTTCAAGAACGAATTAAAACCTTGATGAACCACCATGTAGAGCCTCCATGAAGAACTCCGGTAATGAAAGAATGATCAAACAAAAAGAAAGAGAAGTTGAAAACACAAGGTGAATCCTTGCAATGATTTAGATGGATCTCCGTGGTGTTGTAATTGCGAGAGCTTGGAACTCCGAGAAATTAAAGATGAAACAATTGAAATCAAGAATTTATTCATCATGAACAAACTCCGGAAGAATGAATCCATCATTTAGATGAAGCAAGAATAAGAATTATGTTATGCGTATCCTTCACCAATTTAAATTAATGACAAGCAACGGATTTGGCATACTACTTACTCTCGTAGAAAGGATTAATAGAGATATAGCGCAAACTTGAGAAAGGTCTTCTGCGAATCACCGGTATGAGTGAAACAACGGATAAATTGATATGATAAACGAAGGAAGAGAAATCTCGAATGACCACCGTAAGAATTGAAAATGAACGTAGCAAAGGCACAATTCACCGGGGAGAATTGAAAAACGACTGAAGATACTTGAGGGAATATAAATATATGAAAACAAAGAGATCACAATCTGATTATAGAATATTTGAATGATGCACCGGTAAGATTTGGAGAACAATAGCTGAAAGCTGAGAATGAATAATCCCGAAATGATGGCCTTCGGAGAATCAAACTAAAAAGACTCTTGAAATGCTTCGGATGGGTGAAAAGAATTGTCACAAATAATTATGAGAGGATGGCATCAAGCTAGAACTGAGAATCTTCACGAGAGCGGATATGATTGAAGAGAAACTCTTCTCGGTCTTCAAATGTTGAGAATGATGACGAGAACCACCACTGAGATTTTTTGAGGCACTCCTGAAAGAAAATTGGAAAGGTTGAGCCAACGATGAAAAGAATTTGACCGATCTTGGAGAAAGACATTTGAATGATGATAAATCATTCTTACGTCAAACTTTGAAAGACTTGAGAATAGCTTCGATAAAATTAGAAGAGTTAGGTAAGATCCTAGGAAAAGACTTGTGGGTTAGGGCCTACTCAAAAGAAACACCATTGAATGATTACTTGAAAAGGAGATAGCACCGGTTGAATTAAACGGCTTGAATGAGATAACAACCTCGAAATAGGTTGAACGGATCTTGAATGACAAGACGAGCCTTCTGAGATATCTTCAGCACTCCGAAACAAATGAATAGCGAGGACTGGATGATTAAGAGGTGCACTGGCATGAGAAAGCATTTGAAACGAGGAAAAGGGATATGATCAACAAAGCTTGAATTGGATCCACCGGAGAAGAAAAGAATGAAGACTGACGAACTTGAAGCTTCCATAGCAACTGCACGATAAATCACCGGATCGAAACTTGAAAGAAAAGGATGAAGATGCTTCACATGAATAAAATGGACAGTTGATTTAGAAATCTGAGTCCTCGAAGAAAAAGGGTGGGAGGGTGGGAAAACAAAGGCAACTTGGGACAGATGAAACAAACACCGTTGAGAAGAAATGATAATTGATCTTGCTGATGTTGAAATGATCGGATCCACTTGAAGAGAAACACACTGGTTGAAAAAGGATTAACAAGACAAACTCGATGATCGAGAAGGATTAGTATTCACATAGGAGTGTGAGAACACCACTTAGGAAAGTTATGGAATCCACATTTGACTTCCAAGCAAGTCGAATACCACAACTCAAAAACAAAACAAAGGATTGGCTTGCAAAATAAGCTGGAACAAACATATGATAGATATTTCATCCGAAGTTTTCGTGGTGGGGCCCACACGGGCTCGATCGTACAACACCATCATGTACAAGGTGTTGGGTAACGTAGTAATTTCAAAATTTTCCTACGCACACGCAAGATCATGGTGATGCATAGCAACAAGAGGGGAGAGTGTTGTCTACGTACCCTCATAGACCGGAAGCGGAAGCATTAGCACAACGTGGTTGATGTAGTCGTACGTCTTCACGGCCCGACCGATCAAGCACCGAAACTACAGCACCTCCGAGTTCTAGCACACGTTCAGCTCGATGACGATCCCCGGACTCCGATCCAGCAAAGTGTCGGGGAAGAGTTCCTCAGCATGACGGCGTGGTGACGATTTTGATGTTATACCGTCGCAGGGCTTCACCTAAGCACTGCTACAATATTATCGAGGATTATGGTGGAGGGGGGCATCGCACACGGCTAAGAGAACGATCACGAAGATCAACTTGTGTGTCTAGAGGTGCCCCCCTGCCCCCGTATATAAAGGAGCAAGGGGGGAGGCCGGTCGGCCCTTGGGGCGCGCCAAGGAGGGGGGGGGTCCTCCTCCTAGTAGGAGTGGGACTCCCCTTTCCTAGTCCAACTAGGAAGAGAGAAGGGGGAAGGAAAGAGAGGGAGAGGAAAAGAGGGGTCGTGCCCCCGTCCCCTAGTCCAATTCAGACTCCTCATGGGAGGGGGCGCGCCACCTCCTGGGCTGCTGCCCTCTCTCTCCCCTCAGGCCCACTAAGGCCCAATACTTCCTCGGGGGGGTGGGGTCCGGTAACCCTTCCCGCACTCCGCTTTTCTCCGAAATCACGCAAAACACTTCCGGTGTCCAAATATAGACGTCCAATATATCGATCTTTATGTCTCGACCATTTTGAGACTCCTCGTCATGTCCGTGATCATATCCGGGACTCCGAACAACCTTCAATACATCAAAATATATAAACTCATAATGAAACGGTCATCGTAACTTTAAGCGTGCGGACCCTACTAGTTCAAGAACAATGTAGACATGACCGAGACACATCTCCGGTCAATAACCAATAGCAGAACCTAGATGCCAATATTGGCTCCTACATATTCTACGAAGATCTTTATCGGTCAGACCGCACAACAACATACGTTGTTCCCTTTGTCATCGGTATGATACTTGCCCGAGATTCGATCGTCGGTATCTCAATACCTAGTTCAATCTCGTTATCGGCAAGTCTCTTTACTCGTTCCGTAATACATCATCTAGAAACTAACTCATTAGTTGCATTGCTTGCAAGGCTTAAGTAATGTGGATTACCGAGTGGGCCCAGAGATACCTCTCCGACAATCGGAGTGACAAATCCTAATCTCGAAATATGCCAACCCAACATGTACCTTTGGAGACACCTATAGAGCACCTTTATAATCACCCAGTTACGTTGTGACGTTTGGTAGCACACAAAGTGTTCCTCTGGCAAATGGGAGTTGCATAATCTCATAGTCACAGGAACATGTATAAGTCATGAAGAAAGCAATAGCAACATACTAAACGATCGGGTGCTAAGCTAATGGAATGGGTCATGTCAATCACATCATTCTCCTAATGATGTGATCCCGTTAATTAAATGACAACACATGTCTATGGTTAGGAAACATAACCATCTTCGATTAACGAGCTAGTCAAGTAGAGGCATACTAGTGACGTTTAGTTTGTCTATGTATTCACACAAGTATTATGTTTCCGGTTAATACAATTCTAGCATGAATAATAAAAATTTATCATGATATAAGGAAATAAATAATAACTTTATTATTGCCTCTAGGGCATATTTCCTTCAGTCTCCCACTTGCACTAGAGTCAATAATCTAGATTACACAGTATTGATTCTAACACCCATGGAGCCTTGGTGTTGATCATGTTTTGCTCGTGGAAGAGGCTTAGTCAACGGGTCTGCTACATTCAGATCCGTATGTATCTTGCAAATCTCCATGTCTCTCACCTGGACTAGATCCCGGATGGAATTGAAGCGTCTCTTGATGTGCTTGGTTCTCTTGTGAAATCTGGATTCCTTTGCCAAGGCAATTGCACCAGTATTGTCACAAAAGATTTTCATTGGACCCGATGCACTAGGTATGACACCTAGATTGGATATGAACTCCTTCATCCAGACTCCTTCGTTTGCTGCTTCCGAAGCAGCTATGTACTCCGCTTCACATGTAGATCCCGCCATGACGCTTTGTTTAGAACTTCACCAACTGACAGCTCCACCATTTAATGTAAATACGTATCCGGTTTACGATTTAGAATCGTCCAGATCAGTGTTAAAGCTTGCATCAACGTAACCATTTACGATGAGCTCTTTGTCACCACCATATACAAGAAACATATCCTTAGTCCTTTTCAGGTATTTCAGGATGTTCTTGACCGCTGTCCAGTGATCCACTCCTGGATTACTTTGGTATCTCCCTGCTAGACTTATAGCAAGACACACATCAGGTCTGGTACACAGCATTGCATACACGATAGAGCCTATGACTGAAGCATAGGGAACATCTTTCATTTTCTCTCTATCTTCTGCAGTGGTCGGGCATTGAGTCTTACTCAACTTCACACCTTGTAACACAGGCAAGAATCCTTTCTTTGCTTGATCCATTTTGAACTTCTTCAAAACTTTG
This sequence comes from Triticum dicoccoides, assembly GCF_002162155.2. NCBI lineage: Eukaryota > Viridiplantae > Streptophyta > Magnoliopsida > Poales > Poaceae > Triticum > Triticum dicoccoides. The sequence continues at coordinate 506,053,831 of NC_041380.1, forward strand.
TCAAGGTATGTGCTTTGTGAAAGTCCAATTAAGCGTCTTGATCTATCTCTATAGATCTTAATGCCCAATATGTAAGCAGCTTCACTGAGGTCTTTCATTGAAAAACTCTTATTCAAGTATCCTTTTATGCTATCCAGAAATTCTATATCATTTCCGATTAGTAATATGTCATCCACATATAATATCAGAAATGCTATAGAGCTCCCACTCACTTTCTTGTAAATACAGGCTTCTCCAAAAGTCTGTACAAAACCAAATGCTTTGATCACACTATCAAAATGTTTATTCCAACTCTGAGAGGCTTGCACCAGTCCATAAATGGATCGCTGGAGCTCGCACACTTTGTTAGTTCCCTTTGGATCGACAAAACCTTCCGGCTACATCATATACAACTCTTCTTCCAGAAATCCATTCAGGAATGCAGTTTTTACATCCATCTGCCAAATTTCATAATCATAAAATGCGGCAATTGCTAACATGATTCGGACAGACTTAAGCATCGCTACGGGTGAGAAGGTCTCATCGTAGTCAATCCCTTGAACTTGTTGAAAACCTTTTGCGACAAGTCGAGCTTTGTAGACAGTAACATTACCGTCAGCGTCAGTCTTCTTCTTGAAGATCCATTTATTCTCAATTGCTTGCCGATCATTGGGCAAGTCAACCAAAGTACACACTTTGTTCTCATACATGGATCCCATCTCAGATTTCTTGGATTCAAGCCATTTTGCGGAATCTGGTCTCACCATCGCTTCTTCATAGTTCGCAGGTTCATCATGATCTAGTAGCACGACTTGCAGAACAAGATTATCGTACCACTCTGGTGCGAATCTTACTCTGGTTGACCTACGAGGTTCAGTAGTAACTTGTTCTGAAGTTTCATGATCATCATCATTAACTTCCTCACTAATTGGTGCAGCTGTCACAGAAACCGGTTTCTATGATGTACTACTTTCCAATAAGGGAGCATGTACAGTTACCTCATCAAGTTCTACTTTCCTCCCACTCACCTCTTTCGAGAGAAACTCCTTCTCTAGAAAGGATCCATTCTTAGCAACAAATGTCTTGCCGTCGGATCTATGATAGAAGGTGTACCCAACTGTCTCCTTTGGGTATCCTATGAACACACATTTCTCCGATTTGGGTTTGAGCTTATCAGGTTGAAGTTTTTTTCACATAAGCATCGCAGCCCCAAACTTTTAGAAACGACAACTTTGGTTTCTTGCCAAACCACAGTTCATAAGGCGTCGTCTCAACGGATTTTCATGGTGCCCTATTTAACGTGAATGCGACCGTCTCTAAAGCATAACCCCAAAATGATAGCGGTAAATTTGTAAGAGACATCATAGATCGCACCATATCAAGTAAAGTACGATTACAACGTTCGGACACACCATTACGCTATGGTGTTCCGGGTGGCGTGAGTTGCGAAACTATTCGCATTGTTTCAAATGTAGACCAAACTCGTAACTCAAATATTCTCCTCCACGATCAGATCGTAGAAACTTTATTTTCTTGTTACGATGATTTTCAACTTCACTCCGAATTTTTTTGAACTTTTCAAATGTTTCAGACTTATGTTTCATTAAGTAGATATACCCATATCTGCTTAAATCATCTGTGAAGGTGAGAAAATAACGATATCCACCACGAGCTTCAACATTCATTGGACCACATACATCTGTATGTATGATTTCCAACAAATCTGTTGCTCTCTCCATAGTACCGGAGAACGACGTTTTAGTCATCTTGCCCATGAGGCACGGTTCGCAACTACCAAGTGATTCATAATCAAGTGGTTCCAAAAGTCCATCAGTATGGAGTTTCTTCATGCGCTTTACACTGATATGACCTAACGATATCCACCACGAGCTTCAACATTCATTGGACCACATACATCTGTATGTATGATTTCCAACAAATCTGTTGCTCTCTCCATAGTACCGGAGAACGACATTTTAGTCATCTTGCCCATGAGGCACGGTTCGCAACTACCAAGTGATTCATAATCAAGTGGTTCCAAAAGTCCATCAGTATGGAGTTTCTTCATGCGCTTTACACCGATATGACCTAAACGGCAGTGCCACAAATAAGTCGCACTATCATTATCAAGTCTGCATCTTTTGGCTTCAACATTATGAATATGTGTATCACTACTATCGAGATTCATCAAAAATAGACCACTCTTGAAGGGTGCATGACCATAAAAGATATTACTCATATAATAGAACAACCATTATTCTATGATTTAAATTAATAACCGTCTCACATCAAACAAGATCCAGATATAATGTTCATGCTTAACGCTGGCACCAAATAACAATTATTTAGGTCTAATACTAATCCCGATGGTAGATGTAGAGGTCGCGTGCCGACTGCGATCACATCGACTTTGGAACCATTTCCCACGCGCATCGTCACCTCGTCCTTCGCCAGTGTTCGCTTAATCCGTAGTCCCTATTTCGAGTTGCAAATATTAGCAACAGAACCAATATCAAATACCCAGGTGCTACTGCGATCTCTAATAAGGTACACATCAATAACATGTATATCACATATACCTTTGTTCACCTTGCCATCCTTCTTATCCACCAAATACTTGGGGCAGTTCCGCTTCCAGTGACCAGTCTACTTGCAGTAGAAGCACTCAGTTTCAGGCTTAGGTCTAGACTTGGGTTTCTTCTCTTGAAGTTCCACTTCTTCTTCTTGAAGTTCCACTTCTTCTTCCCCTTGCCCCTTTTCTTGAAACTAGTGGTCTTGTTGACCATCAACACTTGATGCTCCTTCTTGATTTCTACCTCCGCAGCTTTTAGCATTGCGAAGAGCTCGGGAATTGTTTTATCCATCCCTTGCATATTATAGTTCATCACGAAGCTCTTGTAGCTAGGTGGAAGTGATTGGAGAATTCTGTCAATGACGCAATCATCCGGAAGATTAACTCCCAGTTGAATCAAGTGATTATTATACCTAGACATTTTGAGTATATGCTCACTGACAGAACTATTCTCCTCCATCTTGCAGCTATAGAACTTATTGGAGACTTCATATCTCTCAATCCGGGCATTTGCTTGAAATATTAACTTCAACTCCTGGAACATCTCATATGCTCCATGATGTTCAAAACGTTGTTGAAGTCCCGGTTCTAAGCCGTAAAGCATGGCACATTGAACTATCGAGTAGTCATCCGCTTTGCTCTGCCAGACATTCTTAACGTCGTCAGTTGCATCAGCAGCAGGCCTGGCACCCAGCAGTGCTTCCAGGACGTAATTCTTCTGTGCAGCAATGAGGATAATCCTCAAGTTACGGACCCAGTCCTTGTAATTGCTGCGATCATCTTTCAACTTTGCTTTCTCAAGGAACGCATTAAAATTCAACGGAACAGCAGCACGGGCCATCTATCTACAATTAAACATAAATAAGCAAGATACTATCAGGTACTAAGTTCATGATAAATTTAAGTTCAATTAATCATATTACTTAAGAACTCCCACTTAGAAAAACATCCCTCTAGTCTTCTAAGTGATCACGTGATCCAAATCAACTAAACCATAACCAATCATCACGTGAAATGGAGTAGTTTTCAATGGTGAACATCACTATGTTGATCATATCTACTATATGATTCACGCTCGACCTTTCGGTCTCAATGTTCCGAGGCCATATCTGCATATACTAGGCTCGTCAAGTTTAACCTGAGTATTCTGCGTGTGTAAAACTGGCTTGCACCCGTTGTATATGGACGTAGAGCTTATCACACCCGATCATCACGTGGTGTCTGGGCACGACGAACTTTGGCAATGGTGCATACTCAGGGAGAACACTTTTATCTTGAAATTTAGTGAGAGATCATCTTATAATGCTACCGTCAATCAAAGCAAGATAAGATGCATAAAAGATAAACATCACATGCAATCAATATAAGTGATATGATATGGCCATCATCATCTTGTGCTTGTGATCTCCATCTCCGAAGCATCGTCATGATCACCATCGTCACCGGCGCGACACCTTGATCTCCATCGTAGCATCGTTGTCATCTCGCCAATCTTATGCTTCTACGACTATCGCTACCGCTTAGTGATAAAGTAAAGCATTACAGGGCGATTGCATTGCATACAATAAAGCGACAACCATATGGCTCCTGCCAGTTGCCGATAACTCGGTTACAAAACATGATCATCTCATACAATAAAATTTAGCATCATGTCTTGACCATATCACATCACAACATGCCCTGCAAAAACAAGTTAGACGTCCTCTACTTTGTTTGTTGCAAGTTTTACGTGGCTGCTACGCGCTTAAGCAAGAACCAATCTTACCTACGCATCAAAACCACAACGATAGTTTGTCAAGTTGGTGCTGTTTCAACCTTCGCAAGGACCGGGCGTAGCCACACTCGGTTCAACTAAAGTTGGAGAAACTGACACCCGCCAGCCACCTGTGTGCAAAGCACGTCGGTAGAACCAGTCTCGCGTAAGCGTACGCGTAATGTCGGTCCGGGCCGCTTCATCCAACAATACCGCCGAACCAAAGTATGACATGCTGGTAAGCAGTATGACTTATATCACCCATAACTCACTTGTGTTCTACTCGGGCATATAACATCAACACATAAAACCTAGGCTCGGATGCCACTGTTGGGTAACGTAGTAATTTCAAAATTTTCCTACGCACACGCAAGATAATGGTGATGCATAGCAATGAGAGGGGAGAGTGTTGTCTACGTGCCCTCGTAGACCGGAAGTGGAAGCGTTAGCACAACGCGGTTGATGTAGTCGTACGTCTTCACGGCCCGACCGATCAAGCACCGAAACTACGGCACCTCCGAGTTCTAGCACACATTCACCTCGATGACGATCCCCGGACTCCGATCCAGCAAAGTGTCGGGGAAGAGTTCCGTCAGCACGACGGCGTGGTGACGATCTTGATGTTATACCGTCGCAGGGCTTCGCCTAAGAACTGCTACAATATTATCAAGGATTGTGGTGGAGGGGGGCACCGCACACGGCTAAGAGAACGATCACGAAGATCAACTTGTGTGTCTAGAGGTGGTCCCCTGCCCTCGTATATAAAGGAGCAAGGGGGGAGGCCGGTCGGCCCTTGGGGCGCGCCAAGGAGGGGGGAGTCCTCCTCCTAGTAGGAGTAGGACTCCCTTTTCCTAGTCCAACTAGGAAGAGAGAAGGGGGAAGGAAAGAGAGGGAGAGGGAGAGGGAAAGAGGGGTCGCGCCCCCCTCCCCTAGTCCAATTCGGACTCCTCATGGGAGGGGGCGCGCCACCTCCTGGGCTGCTGCCCTCTCTCTCCCCTCAGGCCCACTAAGGCCCAATACTTCCTTGTGTGTGGGGGGGGGTTCCCGTAACCCTTCCCGCACTCCGCTTTTCTCCGAAATCACGCAAAACACTTCCGGTGTCCGAATATAGCCGTCCAATATATCGATCTTTATGTCTCGACCATTTCGAGACTCCTCATCATGTCCGTGATCATATCCGGGACTCCGAACAACCTTCGGTACATCAAAATATATAAACTCATAATGAAATTGTCGTCGTAACGTTAAGCGTGCGGACCCTACGGGTTCGAGAACAATGTAGACATGACCGAGACACGTCTCCGGTCAATAACCAATAGCGGAACCTGGATGCTCATATTGGCTCCTACATATTCTACGAAGATCTTTATCGGTCAGACTGCACAACAACATACGTTGTTCCCTTTGTCATCGGTATGTTACTTGCCCGAGATTCGATCGTCGGTATCTCAATACCTAGTTCAATCTCGTTATCTGCAAGTCTCTTTACTCGTTCCGTAATACATCATCTTGCAACTAACTCATTAGTTGCATTGCTTGCAAGGCTTAAGTGATGTGCATTACCGAGTGGCCCAGTGATACCTCTTTGACAATCGGAGTGACAAATCCTAATCTCGAAATACGCCAACCCAACATGTACCTTTGGAGATACCTGTAGAGCACCTTTATAATCACCCAGTTACATTGTGACGTTTGGTAGCACACAAAGTGTTCCTCCGGCAAACGGGAGTTGCATAATCTCATAGTCACAGGAACATGTATAAGTCATGAAGAAAGAAATAGCAACATACTAAACGATCGGGTACTAAGCTAATGGAATGGGTCATGTGAATCACATCATTCTCCTAATGATGTGATCCCGTTAATCAAATGACAACACATGCCTATGGTTAGGAAACATAACCATCTTCGATTAACGAGCTAGTCAAGTAGAGGCATACTAGTGACGTTTAGTTTGTCTATGTATTCACACAAGTATTATGTTTCTGGTTAATACAATTCTAGCATGAATAATAAACATTTATCATGATATAAGGAAATAAATAATAACTTTATTATTGCCTCTAGGGCATATTTCCTTCACAAGGTAGTGCACATGACATACGAAGCGTCACCGAGTCAGAGCCAAGGACTCTTTAAGACACAACGAGACCACTGTAAAACCAACCATGGATATGCGGACCACTAGACGTCGAACCCCAATCTCATATCACGCATCTGTCGAAAAGATATCCTAGGAGCTACTTGAATTCCCACTTATAAACTCCCAAAACTTTCCGGTTATGCAATCAGGTGTTGGGGATACAGGGGAAGCATAATATCTCACCCAAAACTAGCAAATCCTACATCCAACTGTATCCATCCTTCAACGCATAACCAAGAAACCTTCGGAAATCATTTACCTCAACCTTCGAAAAGCATCCGTTATACGAGTTATGGCAATACTCCTGAACTCCCGCCCCAGTACTGGGTGGTGTCGAGGTTATCTCACCAACAACTGCACAAAAGAGATTTTCGATGTCGGCGAAACTCAGGTATTCCAGATGCAACGATAAAATTGTGACGACAATGATAACCCACAAGTATAGGGGATCGCAACAGCTTTTGAGGGTAGAGTATTCAACCCAAATTTATTGATTCGACACAAGGGGAGCCAAAGAATATTCTCAAGTATTAGCAGCTGAGTTGTCAATTCAACCACACCTAGAAACTTAGTATCTGCAGCAAAGTGTTTAGTAGCAAAGTAATATGATAGTGGTGGTAGCGGCAACAAAAGTAAAGACAACAAAAGTAATGTTTTTGGTATTTTGTAGTGATTGTAACAATAGCAGCGGAAAGTAAATAAGCGAGAACCAGTATATGGAAAACTCGTAGGCACCGGATCAGTGATGGATAATTATGCCGGATGCGGTTCATCATGTAACAGTCATAACATAGGGTGACACAGAACTAGCTCCAATTCATCAATGTAATGTAGGCATGTATTTCGTATATAGTCATACGTGCTTATGGAAAAGAACTTCCATGAAATCTTTTGTCCTACCCTCGCGTGGCAGCGGGGTCCTATTGGAAACTAAGGGATATTAAGGCCTCCTTTTAATAGAGAACCGGAACAAAGCATTAGCACATAGTGAATACATGAACTCCTCAAACTATGGTCATCACCGGGAGTGGTCCCGATTATTGTCACTTCGGGATTGTCGGATCATAACACATAGTAGGTGACTATAGACTTGCAAGATAGGATCAAGAACTCACATATATTCATGAAAACATAATAGGTTCAGATCTGAAATCATGGCACTCGGGCCCTAGTGACAAGCATTAAGCATAGCAAAGTCATAGCAACATCAATCTCAGAACATAGTGGATACTAGGGATCAAACCCTAACAAAACTAACTCGATTACATGATAAATCTCATCCAACCCATCACTGTCCAGCAAGCCTACGATGCAATTACTCACACACGACGGTGAGCATCATGAAATTGGTGATGGGGGGTGGTTGATGATGACGACGGCGACGAATCCCCCTCTCCGGAGCCCCGAACAGACTCCAGATCAGCCCTCCCAAGAGGTTTTAGGGCTTGGCGGCGGCTCCGTATCGTAAAACACGATGATTTCTTCTCTCTGATTTTTTTTTCTCATCGAAACTCAATATATGGAGGTGGAGCACGCCCCCCACCCTCGTGAGAAGGGTGTGGGCCCCCTGGTCTTCATCTTTGGCGAGGATTTTTTATTGTTTTTTCTAAGATGTTCCGTGGAGTTTCAGGTCATTCCGAGAATATTTGTTTTCTGCACATAAAACAACACCATGGTAATTCTGTTGAAAAACAGTGTCAGTCTGGGTTAGTTCCATTCAAATCATACAAGTTAGAGTCCAAAACAAGGGCAAAAGTGTTTGGAAAAGTAGATACGACGGAGATGTATCAACTCCCCCAAGCTTAAACCCTTGCTTGTCCTCAAACTATTCAGTTGACAAACTGAAAGAAAGAAAGAAAAACTTTTACAAACTCTATTTGCTCTTGTTGTTGTAACTATGTCAAGCCAGCATTCAAGTTTTCAGCATAGATCATAACTAACCACACTTGCAATAATTCTCAGGTCTCATCATTACTCATATCAATAGCATAATCAACTAGCAAGTCATAATAATAAATCTCGGATGACAACACATTCTCAAAACAATCATAATATGATATAACAAGATGGTATGTCGCTAGCCCTTTCTGAGACCGCAAAACATAAATGCAGAGCACCTTTAAAGATCAAGGACTGACTAGACATTGTAATTCATGGTAAAAAAGATCCAATCATAGTCATACCCGATATAAATTAACAGTGATGAATGCAAATGATGGCTGTGCTCTCCAGCTAGTGCTTTTTAATAAGAGGGTGATGACTCAACATAAAAGTAAATGGATAGGCCCTTCACAGAGGGAAGTAGGGATTTGTAGAGGTGCCAGAGCTCGGTTTTGAAATAGAGATAAATTGTATTTTGAGTGGTATACTTTCATTGTCAACGTAACAACTAAGAGATGGTGATATATTCCATGCTAAACACATTATAGGCAGTTCCCAAACAGAATGGTAAAGTTTATACTCCCCCTCCACCAACAGGCATCAATCCATGGCTTGCTCAAAACCACGAGTGCCTCCAACATACATCAGGTCCCAGGGGGAGTTTTGTTTGCAATTAATTTTGATTTAGTTTGCATAAAGCATGGGACTGGGCATCCCGGTGACCAGCCATTTTCTCGTGAGTGAGGAGCGAAGTCCACTCCTCTTGAGAATAACCCGCCTAACACGGAAGATAAGGACAACCTTTGTTGATACATGAGCTATTCGAGCATACAAAACAGAATGTTTATTTGAAGGTTTAGAGTTTGGCACATACAAATTTACTTGGAACGGCAGGTAGATACCGCATATAGGAAGGTATGGTGGACTCATCTGGAATAACTTTGGGGTTTAAGGGATTGGATGCACAAGCAGTATTCCCGCTTAGTACAAGTGAAGGCTAGCAAAAGACTGGGAAGCAACCAACTAGAGAGCGACAACATCCATGTACTTGCATTAAAATTAATAAACATTGGATGCAAGCATGAGTAGGATATAATCCACCATGAACATAAATATCGTGAAGGCTATGTTGATTTTGTTTCAACTACATGCGTGAACATGTGCCAGGTCAAGTCACTTAAATCATTCCAAGGAGGATACCACCCCATCATACCACATCATAATCATCTCAATAGCATGTTGGCACACAAGGTAAACCATTATAACTCATAGCCAATCAAGCATGGCACGAGAAACTATGATCTCTAATTGTCATTGCAAACATGTTTATTCATAATAAGCTGAATCAAGAACGAGGGACTCATCATATTTACAAAAACAAAAGAGGTCGAGTTCATACCAGCTTTTCTCATCTCAGTCAGTCCATCATATATCATCATAATTGCCTTTCACTTGCACGACCGAATGGTGTGGATAATAATAAGAGTGCACGTGCATTGGACTAAGCTGGAATCTGCGAGCATTCAATAAACAGGAGAAGACAAGGCAATATGGGCTCTGGGTTAAATCAACAATAATGCGTATAAGAGCCACTCCAACAATTTAATTATGGTCTTCTCCTACTGACCCCCAAAGAAAAGTAAAGAAATAAAACTATTTACACGGGAAAGCTCCCAAGAAGCAAAAGAAGAACGGGAAATATTTTTGGGTTTTCTTTTTAATTATTACTACTACAGCAGAAAAATAAACTACTACTAATTTTTTTTGTTTTCTTAAGGTTTAACAAACACACAAGAAGAAAGAAGGAAAATGAAAATAAACTAGCATGGATATTACAGTGAAAAAGTATGAGCACCGACATCTAGCAATGAGTGTGTGAGAACATAAATGTAATGTCGGTGAAAAATACGTACTCCCCAAGCTTAGGCTTTTGGCCTAAGTTGGTCTATGGCCACGGCTGGCCTGGCGGATATCCATAATAATAGTTGTTGGGGTCGTACTGTGATGAGGAAGAATGGTTGGGATCATACTGTGATGAAGAAGAACACTCTGACTGCCACTGGCTGACAGTCATCTCTGGATCCCAAGAATAAACAGATTGTCGTCGAGGCTCATCTTGTGGCTCCTGTTCCGGGGCTGGTGCAGGATTCTTGTAAGCTTGGACGGCAGCCCACGTAACGAGGTAGGGTCCTACAAAATTAAACAAAGAAGGAGCAGGCAACATAATAGTTTCAGGATGATGTTTGTTAAAGAACAATTGATACTTAAGCTCACCTGCCCTATTCATAACAATAAAATCATGTGCCACCATAATTTTATGATCTAGATAAACACGGGGCAGCACCTTTTCTTCCTTCTCAGCATGCCTAATAGGTATGTTAAAATGTGCAGCTAGGCGTGTGGCATAGACGCCTCCAAAGATGGGACCCTTAGTACGGTTCATACTTAACCGTCTAGCAATAAAACCTCCCATACTAAAAGTGTTATCACTGTATAAACCATGGTGCAGAATAATTATATCAGGGATACTCAGGTTTCCACTGTTTCCGCGTCCAATTAAACAACGACTAGCAAATAATGCAAAGTAGCATAAAACAGGAAAATGTATGCTAGTGATTCATGCATCGGATACCTTTCTAGTTTCTCCTACAGTGATAGTATCAATAAACCCAGCCACATCATCATGATGTGGTTCTTCTGTCTTTCCCTCAAAGGGGATTAAACAAATCCGACAGAAATCATAAAGTGACATCTCCTTATGCTCATCATATAAATGAAACTCCACCGTAGGTGGTGAGTTCCTAGAATGAAAATGAAAGTTTTGCACAAAAGTATTTGTGAGCAAGAGATACTGATCGCATTGGTCGTGGAGGAAAGCGGTGAGGCCTGCATTGTGAGCCAATTCATGAAAATCTTCATAGATACCGGATGCTCTCAAGAAATCTTCAGAAGGCCATTCACACGCCCGAATCTCCGTGGTGCGCGGCAAATTATACTTAGGTTTCGGTGCCTTTTCCTTCGAGCTTTGGATCGATGAGCCCCTCAAAAATCTCCTCATTATTTTTCTGAAACAATGTGAAATTTTTAGTAACTTCAAAATAAAAGTAAACCAACTTCCATATAACTGATAGCAACTACTCCTACAAGTGCCTAGACCCTATATCAAGCATTAGAACTACTTGGAACCATATAAATTTGACATGCAAGCTCAAGAACATGGTCACCTATGCAGCACAAATTTGCAAAGAATAAGGCACTAGAACAAAAGCTAATTGGACCAATGGAGGAGTCACATACCAAGGAGCAATCTCCCCAAGCAGTTTTGCGAGAGGTGCTTTGAGCAAGGAGATCGAAAATCACAGCAAAAGTGGCTGGAACTCGTGCTTGACTTGGTTTTTCGGGTTTGTGTGAGATGGAGGAAGAAGATGGGTGCTGGGATAAGTGGAGGAGGGCCACCGTGGGCCCATGAGGCAGGGGGCGCGCCCTATAGGGGGGCGCCCACCACCCTCGTGACCAGGTGGCAGCTCCTCCCGCGGTAATTTTTGCACAGTAAATCCTCAAATATTCCCAAAAACTCATATTAAATTGGCATGACATTCTGAGGACTTTTATTTTCGGGATATTTTTATATTACACAGATAAGTCAAGAAACAGACAAAAAAAATACTAATTTTACTTTATTTAATATAAATAACAGAAAGTAAAAGTGGGGTACAGAAGGTTGTGCTTCTAGTTTCATCCATCTCATGCTCATCAAAAAGAATCCACTAACAAGGTTGATCAAGTCTTGTTAACAAACTCATTCCGATAATCATGAAACCGGAGAAATTTTGAATAACACTAAGTTACCTCAACGGGGATATGCACATCCCCTACAATAAGAATATCATATTTCTTCTTGACAGTAGGAAGAGGAAATTCAAAACCTCCAAATATAATCGATGGAATTTTTCCAATAGAATTGATACTATGAACTTGAGGTTGTTTCCTCGGAAAGTGTACCGTATGCTCATTACCATTAACATGAAAAGTGACATTGCCTTTGTTGCAATCAATAACAGCCCCTGCAGTATTAAGAAAAGGTCTTCCAAGAATAATAGACATACTATCATCCTCGGGAATATCAAGTATAACAAAGTCCGTTAAAATAGTAACGTTTGCAACCACAACAGGCACATCCTCACAAATACCGACAGGTATAGCAGTTGATTTATCAGCCATTTGCAAAGATATTTAGGTGTCAGCTTATTCAAGTCAAGTCTACGATATAAAGAGAGAGGCATAACACTAACACCGACTCCAAGATCACATAAAGCAGTTTTAATATAATTACTTTTAATGGAGCAAGGTATAGTAGGTACTCCGGGGTCTCCAAGTTTCTTTGGTATTCCACCATTAAAAGTATAATTAGCAAGCATGGTGGAAATCTCAGCTTTCGGTATTTTTCTTTTATTAGTATGATATCCTTCATATATTTAGCATAAGGATTTGTTTTGAGCACATTAGTTAATCTCATACACAAAAAGATAGGCCTAATCATTTCAGCAAAGCGCTCAAAATCCTCATCATCCTTTTTCTTGGATGGTTTCGGAGGAAAAGGCATGGGTTTCTGAACCCAAGGTTCCCTTTCTTTACCATGTTTCCTAGCAACAAAGTCTCCTTTATCATAATGTTGATTCTTTGATTGTGGGTTATCAAGATCACCAGCAGGTTCAATTTCTACATCATTATCATTACTAGGTTGATCATCATCATGAACATCATCATTAATATTTTTATTAGGTTCATGTTCATTACCAGATTGTGTTTCAGCATCAAACATAGATATATCATTTGGATTATCAGGTGGTTCAGCAATAGGTTCACTAGAAGTTTGCACAGTTCTATCATTTTTCTTCTTCTTTTTAGAAGAACTAGGAACATCAATATTATTTCTCTGAGAATCTTGCTCGATTCTCTTAGGGTGGCCTTCAGGATACAAAGGTTCCTGAGTCATTCTACCAGTTCTAGTAGCCACTCTAACAACATAATCATTTTTCTTACTATTCATTTCATTAAGCACTTCTTTTTGAGCCTTAAGTACTTGTTCTACTTGAGTGGTAACCATAGAAGCATGTTTGCTAACAAGTTTAAGTTCACCTTTAATATCATCCATATAATCACCCAAGCGTCTAATCATATAAGCATTCTCTTTTAATTGTCTACCAAAATAATCATTGAAGTCGTCTTGCTTATACATAAAGTTATCAAACTCATCCAAGCACTGACTAGCAATTTTAGTAGGAGGAATTTCAGCTTTATCATATCTATAGAGAGAATTTACCTTTACTACATGTGTCGGGATATCAGGATCAGGAGGTTCTTCAGTAAATAAATAATTAAGATCATATGTTTCTTCAACAGGCGGTATATTAAGACCATGTATTTCTTCAATAGGAGGTAAATTATTAACGTCTTCAGCTTTAATACCTTTTTCTTTCATAGATTTCTTTGCCTCTTGCATATCTTCGGGACTGAGAAATAGAACACCTCTCTTCTTCGAGTTTGATTTAGGAATAGGCTCATTAATTGGAACAGGAGTTGGCTCAGGAGCTGGCTCAGGAGGTGCCCAATTATTTTCATTTGTCAACATATTATTCAATAGAATTTCAGCTTCATCCGGCGTTCTTTCCCTGAAAAGAGAACCAGCACAACTATCCAGGTAATCTCTGGAAGCATCGGTTAGTCCATTATAAAAGATATCAAGTATTTCTGGTTTCTTAAGAGGATGATCAGGCAAAGCATTAAGTAACTTGAGAAGCCTCCCCCAAGCTTGTGGGAGACTCTCTTCTTTAATTTGCACAAAGTTGTATATTTCCCTCAAAGCATCTTGTTTCTTATGAGCAGGGAAATATTTAGCAGAGAAGTAATAAATCATATCCTGGGGACTACGCACACAACCAGGATCAAGAGAATTAAACCATATCTTAGCATCACCCTTTAATGAGAACGGAAATATTTTGAGTATTTAAAAGTAACGCGGTCTCTCATCATTAGTGAACAGCGCAGCTATATCATTTAACTTAGTAAGATGTGCCACAACTGTTTCAGATTCATAGCCATAAAAGGGATCAGCTTCAACCAAAGTAATTATATCAGGATCAACAGAGAATTCATAATCCTTATTAGGAACACATATAGGTGAAGTAGCAAAAGCAGGGTTGGGTTTCATTCTATCTCTAAGTGATTCTTTGTTCCATTTAATTAATAACCTCTTAAGCTCATATCTATCTTTGCAAGCAAAAATTGCGGCAGAAGATTCCATTTCAAAAAGATAACCCTCAGGAATAACAAGCATATTTTCATCATCACTATCATTATCGTATTGAGATTCAATAATTTCTTTTTCTCTAGCCCTAGCAATTTGTTCATCAAGAAATTCACCAAGGGGCACAATAGTATCAGGCATAGAAGTAGTTTCATCATAAGTATCATGCATAGCAGAAGTGGCACCTTCAATAACATGCGACATATCAGAACGAATAGCAGAAGCAGGTGTAGGTGTCGCTAACTTACTCATAACAGAAGGTGAATCAAGTGCAGAGCTAGGTGGCAGTTCCTTACCTCCCCTCGTAGTTAAGGGATAGATCTTGGTTTTTGGATCTCTCAAGTTCTTCATAGTGTCCGGCAGATATAAATCCCAAGTGACTCAAAGAATAGAGCTATGCTCCCCGGCAACGGCGCCAGAAATTAGTCTTGATAACCCACAAGTATAGGGGATCGCAACAGCTTTCGAGGGTAGAGTATTCTACCCAAATTTATTGATTCGACACAAGGGGAGCTAAAGAATATTCTCAAGTATTAGCAGCTGAGTTGTCAATTCAACCGCACCTGGAAACTTAGTATCTGCAGCAAAGTGTTTAGTAGCAAAGTAATATGATAGTGGTGGTAGCGGCAACAAAAGTAAAGACAGCAAAAGTAATGTTTTTGGTATTTTGAAGTGGTTGTAACAGTAGCAGCGGGAAAGTAAATAAGCGAGAACCAGTATATGGAAAACTCGTAGGCACCGGATCAGTGATGGATAATTATGTCGGATGCGGTTCATCATGTAACAGTCATAACATAGGGTGACACAAAACTAGCTCCAATTCATCAATGTAATGTAGGCATGTATTTCATATATAGTCATACGTGCTTATGGAAAAGAACTTGCATGACATCTTTTGTCCTACCCTCGCGTGGCAGCGGGGTCCTATTGGAAACTAAGGGATATTAAGGCCTCCTTTTAATAGAGAACCGGAACAAAGCATTAGCACATAGTGAATACATGAACTCCTCAAACTATGGTCATCACCGGGAGTGGTCCCGATTATTGTCACTTCGGGGTTGTCGGATCATAACACATAGTAGGTGACTATAGACTTGCAAGATAGGATCAAGAACTCACATATATTCATGAAAACATAATAGGTTCAGATCTGAAATCATGGCACTCGGGCCCTAGTGACAAGCATTAAGCATAGCAAAGTCATAGCAACATCAATCTCAGAACATAGTGGATACTAGGGATCAAACCCTAACAAAACTAACTCGATTACATGATAAATCTCATCCAACCCATCACCGTCCAGCAAGCCTACGATGCAATTACTCATACATGGTGGTGAGCATCATGAAATTGGTGATGGAGGATGGTTGATGATGACGACGGCGACGAATCCCCCTCTCCGGAGCCCCGAACGGACTCCAAATCAGCCCTCCCAAGAGGTTTTTGGGCTTGGCGGTGGCTCCATATCATAAAACACGATGATTTCTTCTCTCTGATTTTTTCTCATCGAAACTCAATATATGGAGGTGGAGTTGGAGTCAGAGATGCAACAGGGGGCCCACGAGGTAGGGGCGCGGCCTAGGGGGGGCACCCTCTGGAGAAGGGTGTGGGCCCCCTGGTCTTCATCTTTGGCGAGGATTTTTTATTGTTTTTTCTAAGATGTTCCGTGGAGTTTCAGGTCATTCCGAGAATATTGGTTTTCTGCACATAAAACAACACCATGGTAATTCTGCTGAAAACATCGTCAGTCCGGGTTAGTTCCATTCAAATCATACAAGTTAGAGTCCAAAACAAGGGCAAAAGTGTTTGGAAAAGTAGATACGACGGAGACGTATCAGACAACACCTCGGAGCGCAACTCCCCGGGACACTGCCACAACCCCTAAATGTCAGGAGGCACCAAGAACAATGATCTCGTCACAAAACCATCGAAACAATTCCAAGATACCCGCATGATCCTAATTTTTTTTATTGAAATTTGAGGAGAGAAGAGTCAAAAATCTACGTCAGGAGACCTCACCAGAGCGACGAAGGGACTGAGGAGTAAAAATAATCCTACTCTCTGATATATATAATCCTATAAGACTCAAAACATTTTTCTAGACTCGACAACACCAGCGACTCGATCAAGCAGGGGGCTCCTAAGTCGGGGAAGGCTCTGATTACCAACTTGTAACACCCACGATGCGGCTATATCTCCCACGTGTCGGAGCACGACTTAGAGGCATAACCGCATTGTAGGCAATGTCGCAAGAGGGGTAATCTTTACACATCCCATGTACTGAATAAGAAAGAGGTACATAGTTGGCTTACAATCGCCACTTCACACAATACATGAATATAGCATTACATCATCCAGATACAATCAAGGTCCGACTACGGAACCAAAATAAAAGAAGACTACCCCTAATGCTACAGATCCCCGATCGCCCCAACTGGGCTCCACTACTGATCAACTGGAAACGGAACAACACAACGGACAAGATCTTCATCGAGCTCCCACTTGAGCTCAGCTACGGCATCTGCACTGGTATCATCGGCACCTTCAAGCTGGTTTTGGAAGTATCTATGAGTCACGGGGACTCAGCAATCTCACACCCTCGCGATCAAGACTATTTAAGCTTATGCGTAGGAAAAAAAGGTAGTGAGGTGGAGCTGTAGCAAGCACTAGCATATATGGTGGCTAACTTACGCAAATGAGAGCGAGAAGAGAAGGCAAAGCACGGTCGTGAACTATAAGTGATCAAGAAGTGATCCTGAAACTACTTACGTTCAAGCATAACACAAGAACCGTGTTCACTTCCCAGACTCTGCCTGAAAGAGACCATCACGGCTACACACGCAGTTGATGCATATTAATTAAGTTAAGTGTCAAGTTCTCTACAACCAGGCATTAACAAATTCCCATCTGCCCATAACTGCGGGCACGGCATTTGAAAGTTCAAAAACCCTGCAGGGGTGTCCCAACTTAGCCCATCACAAGCTCTCACGGTCAACGAAGGATATTCCTTCTCCCAGGAAGACCCGATCAGACTCGGAATCCCGGTTACAAGACATTTCGACAGTGGTAAAACAAGACCAGCAAAGCCGCCCGATGCGCCGACATCGTGATAGGAGCTGCACATATATCGTTCAGGGCAACACCGGATGAGCACTCCGTACAACTAAAACCAGCCCTCAAGTTTCCTCGAGGTGGCGCTGCAAAGGACTCTAGTTTGGACCAACACTTGGACAAGCACTGGCCCCGGGGGGGTTAAAATAAAGATGACCCTTGAGTCTGCAGAACCCAAGGGAAGGTGGTAGGTTGTTAGTGCAAATGGTAAAACCAAGGTTGGGCCTGCTGGAGGAGTTTTATTCAAAGCGAACTGTCAAGGGGTTCCCATTATAACCCGACTGCGTAAGGAATGCAAAATCAAGGAACATAACACCGGTATGACGGAAACTAGGGCGGTAAGAGTGGAACAAAACACCAGGTATAAGGCCGAGCCTTCCACCCTTTACCAAGTATATAGATGCATTAATTAAATAAGAGATATTGTGATATCCCAACATATCCATGTTCCAACAAGGAACAAACTTCGTCTTCACCTGCAACTAGCAACGCTATAAGAGGGGCTGAGCAAAGCAGTAACATAGCCAAACAACGGTTTGCTAGGACAAGGTGGGTTAAAGGTTTGACATGGCAATATGGGAGGCATGATATAGCAAGTGGTAGGTATCGCAGCCTAGCAAAAGAGCGAGCAACTAGCAAGCGAAGATAGAAGTGATTTCAAGGGTATGGTCATCTTGTCTGAAATCCCGCAAGGAAGAAGAATGAGTCCATGAAGAAGACAAACAAACGTAGTCGAACGGATCCTCACAAACGCGACGTTATCGGAACCAACCCGAAGAAGCAACATCGGAAAGAAGCAAACAACATAGTAAACAACCATCACATAACCAAGGCATGATGCACAACCAAGTATGATGCATGTCCGGTTTAATGAAGCATGGCATGGCAAAGTGCAACAAACAACACTACAAATTAAGTGGAGCTCAATATGCAACGGAGTTGCATATTGAAGAAAACACCACATGGCTTATTTAGTTCTCTCTCGTTTATGTACCCAACAAGATTAAATGTTGATTAACATGGCAAGAGGGTGAAACATAATAAAACTACCTAACTAGGCAAGTTTAAATGAGGCCGGAACAACAAACAACAAGTACGGAAACTCCTCATGTGCATATTTTAAGGTTTGGTACTGTTCTGCCCTAAACACAATTTTAGGGTTTTTAAACATGCAAAGTAAAGCCACCATGTTAAACTAGACATTTTTCTACCCCATTTATATATAAAGTTTATTTAAAACCGAGCTACGGTTAATTAGTTATGAAATAAATCATTTTAACATGGCATAAAGCAAAACAAGTGCAAACAGCAATTTAACCATCTCAAACATGCATGAAAGTTGGATATTGTGAAACTAGACAAGATTCTAAGCAACTTTCATATATAAATCATTTTAATATGATGCACGGTTATTAAGTTATTATATGCATGATCTACAAGGGGTTTTCTATAAAACAGCAAAATCTGGGAAAAGCTAAAATCGCATAGACTAAAAAAACACTACTGGGCTGAAACTGGATCAGGGCCGAACAGAGAGGAGGCTGTGGGGAGCTCACCCTGGGCTGAGGCCCACAACGAGAGGATAGGGGTGCGCTGGGCCTAGCGAAGAGGAAGACACGGTCAACGCGATCGACCATCTCGCTCGTTTTCCTTGCGCACAGAGACGCGCGGGAGGAGAAGAAACAGGGCACGATGGCGGCAGCTAGCCTGGGGTTCCGGCAAGCGATGGGGAGGCCTGCGGGAGGTGGAACGAGCTGGACGTCATGGACTCCGTCGAAGGCCGTGGTCAGTGGAGCCCTTGGGAAAACGGACGAGCTCCTATGGGGGAAAGACATGGCCGGTAGTCAGGACATGGAGAGGAGGAGGCAGAGGCAAGGTCGCGGTGGACCGTCTGCTCACCTAGGCAACGATGACGGCAAGGCCGCCGAAGGCCTAGGTCAGAGCGGAGGAGAGGCCGGAGAAGCTCCGTGGCGGCGAGCTTCCGACAGACGCGACTGGGACGAGCGGGCGGTCGCTGGATGCGTCGTCCTCTTCCCGCAGCAGAAGAAAGGGGAGGCCAGCGGGGCCCTAGACGGCAACGCGGTGGTGAGATCCGGGCGCGGGGGGTTTTGTTCCCGGCACCGAAGTGGAGGCAGGGTGTACCGGCGAGGTGAGGAGCGCTTGGGCGCTGCACTACTGCTACTGGTTCGAGGAGAAGCAGAGGAGGAGCTTCGAGGAAGGAGGAGTTTGGGCAGTGGCTGGGGGCTGGGTGCGCGAGCTCGAAGCAGAGGCTAATCGGGGAGGCTGGGGCTTGGTCGGGCACGAAAACAAAGGGGATGGTGGTCAGCTGTGGTGGGAAGGTGGAGGTGGATCTCAAGGAAAAACAGGAGGAGTGGATCTGGTTGGTTGGCTGAGAAAAACGAGGAGGATGCGGCGGCGACCGAGGGGATGGATCCCGAGGGGGATTTGGAGTGTGGCGGTGGCTGAGGGGGGCAAATGACCTAGTATTTGGGGTTTGGTCTGATATATATAGCAAAAGGATTTTCAGATAGGGACATTTGGTCCATCCGATCATAAACGGACGGTCCCGGATAAATAGGCTAGGAAGTCCTAATAAGAAAATGGAGACGTTTTGTAGATGTTTGGGGATAATCCGGACACAACGGTGACGACTGCTCGGGTCGGGTCCGGGACAATTTTCGGACGCGCGCGCGAGGAGGGCCGCAGGCTGACGAGAGAGGTTAGGTTGGGCCTGGCGGTAGGTAGTGGGTTGTGTATAAAGTCTTGGGCTGAGAGAAGAGAAAAGAGACCCAGCGACTGTTTCCGGAGACCAAAAACGTCCGATGTTTGACCGACTATAATGCCGCTATAGTTATCCGCTGGGGCATCAGATGAACTCCGAATGCGATGAAACTTGGCGGGCGACCTACTGACAACAAAAAAACACCGCATGCCAACTTTCATCCCATTCCGAGAACATTTCCCGGCCACTTATAAAATAAAATTTCGGACATGCCGCGGGCGCGTGCGAGTGTGACTGGACACAGAACGGACAACGGACGGAACTGGGGGAGCCCAGACGGATGCACGTTTCAAAAAACATGATGATGCAATGCGGGTGATGACATGGCAAGATGCGACACGCAAGCAAAAGACAAGGCAACAACAGCGAATAACTGGAAGACACCCGGAGCAATGGTCTCGGGGCGTCAGACTCACCCTTGGTCAACTGTAGGCAAAGTAGCACTGTTCGAGGCGTGCTTTGTACGGTTGAACCTATATAAGTACTCATACTGCTTTCAGCTTTGGTTGTTAAGTGCCCCTGCTGGTTTCAGTTAAGGTTGTTAAGTACTCCTCCTGCTTTTACAGTCTGTCGTGTTTCTTCAGTCCCATCTTCCTCCAACCGCCAAAACCAAACCAGCGCCGGCGGGGCCGCCTACTTCCGCCTCCCACGGCTGGCTGCGCCTCAGCGCACGCATCGCCGCCCCACCGTCTCCTAAATCGTTAACGCTGACGTCCTCCGCGCGCTTTGGTGCGCTCGCCGTGGCGCCGCCCTCTCGCGTTGTCAACATGGTCAACAACAACAGGAATCAACAGAAGTACGTGGAGAGGATGACAGTAGGGGCCCACCACGTCAGCGTATGGAAAAATAAAATGCTTCCTCCTAGTGTTTTCTTGACATCTGGGACCCACGACATTGCGAGCGTATATAGTCAATAGACAAGAGAACAGCACAAGATCGGCTGACACCTGGGACGTAGCTACTCGAGCAGTATTTTTTTGTTTGGTATGGTTGAGACGGAGCAGGGTTTGAACTGGGATGTGGCACGTCTAGCCCAGGCTTATATTTTATGTTCACCATGTGACCAGCCCAGCTATTTTTTATTTGTGAAAATGAGCCCAGTTTATTTTTTCTGAAGAATACCCAATCCATGCCTACTTATTTTTCTACGCCCTGATGGGCTGCAACTCTTTCAAGACGCCTGCAAATCTTGAAAGTAATATCAAATGGGTTGTAAATATAAAAACAGATGACAAATTGGCAATTACTTTATAATTTCTGAATTTTTTCACATTTTCAGATTCCTATTTCACTGGGCATTAACCTAACTTAAATATATCTTCAAAGTACTTTAAATATGGCTCGACATTTTGGTATTAAAAATAGTTCGGAACCCACAAAAATATGTGAAATTGGCCCTGGCCAACAAAAAAACGACTGTAATAAATTGCATAATAAGTTTCCATGAGCTATATCTAAATTATTAAAAAAAGAGGGTGTGGTCTGACTTGTGGGCCTATTTAGTTGACACGTATGCAAGATTTTTTAGTTATTATATATGTCAACAAACGATTCTAGCAGACGTAACTGTTGGATGTCAATCCAACAGTCATCGTGTTTCTTCAATCTCTGATCTTCTTGCTCCAACTGCCAAAGCAGCGCCGGCGGGACTGCCTACTCCCACCTCCCGTGGCCGGCTGTGCTACCGCGTAGGCCTCAGCGCCCCCTACTACTCCCACCGCTGGCCAGGGCATCCCTCTACTCACCCACACCCCCTGTTATTCTGCGGCGATGGCAGCCTCGCACCGCAGCCGAACCGGTGAACCCTCGTACTCCTCTCCGCGCGGGCTTCCACTGCCGCGTCTTCCCCGGCTCTGCGTCGTCCCCTTCCTAGGCCTCGCATCGTCCACCGCCGTGGTGCTCTCGGCGCGGCGTGGTCAATGTGGTCAATGACCGACTTCCATCGGAAGAGTACTGTACGTGGAGAGGCTGACAGCTGGGTCCACGGCAGCCGCAAGGAAATAATTATTCCTCCACCTGACAGTAGGGACCCACCGGACGGGCCAACAGTATTTTGTGAAAAAAACGTTCCCCCTGGCTGCTGGGACCCACATGATGGGCCACCGTATTTCGCGAAAAAAACGTTCCCCCCGCTGTCAGCTCGGACCCACTGGAAGTGCCTCCTTATTACGCACAAAAAAATGAATACCCCCTGCTAGCTTGGACCCACCTTGGTGGGAGGCTGACTTCTGGGCCTACTAAGTTGACTGGGATGGAGGCCTTTGTCAACTTTAGTCAATATATGAACGATTCTAGCTCCAGTGACCGTACGATGTCCATCCAACGGCCGTAGTGCTTCTTCAACCTCTGGTCTTCTTGCTCCAGCCGCCCAAAGCAGCGCCGGTCGTGCCGCCTACTCCTGCCGCCTATGGCCGACTGTGATGCCGCGGAAGCCTCACCGCCCCTACTACTCCCACCGCTAGCCAGGCCATCCCTCTACGCACCCACACCCCCTGTTATTCTGCGGCGACGACAGCCTCTCACCGCAGCCGAACGAGTGAACCCTCATACTCCTCTACGCGTGGGCATCCACTGCCGCGTCTTCCCCGGCTCCGCGTCATCCCCTTCCTAGGCCTCGCCGTCGTCCACTTCCCTGGTGCTCTCGGCGCGGCATGGTCAACGTGGTCAAGGAATGACTTCCATCGGACGTGGACTGTACGTGGAGAGGCTGACAGCTGGGTCCACGGCTGCAGCAAGGAAGTGCCTCCTTATTACGCGCAAAATAATTATTCCTCCACATGACAGCAGGGACCCACCGGACGAGCCACCGTATTTCATGAAAAAAAATGTTTGCCCTGACTGCTGGGACCCACCAGCTACATCTTCGCACGCAAGGTAGTGCGTCCGAAAAAATGGTTCGCCCGCCTGACTGCTGGGACCCACCAGCTACATCTTCGCACGCAAGGAAGTGCATAAAAACGATTCGCCCCCCTGACTGCTGGGACCCACCAGCTACATCTTCGTACGCAAGGAAGTGCATCCGGGCAAAAAAACGATTCCCCCCTGACTGCTGGGACCTAGCAGCTACACCTTCGCACGCAAGGAAGTGTGTCCTAGCAAAAAAACAAAAACAAAATGATTCGCCCCCCTGACTGCTGGGACCCACCAGCCACATCTTCGCAGGCAAGGAAGTGCCTGACAGTCGGGACCCACCTGGTCGAAGCGTACATAGCGTTGTCATTCTGGTCGCGAACGTGTACGTACATATATACTGGTCGATGTAGAGGCGCACATGTGTCGTAGTAGAGGCGCGCACGTAGCATGTACACGTACGTACAGCGGCCAGGGTGCAAGAAAGAAAATACGGCCATGTACGTACATACGGGAAGGGACTCGAACGCCTACTTGCGCATACGTACGGCCAGGGCTCGTGTACATGGCTGGGTTAGAACGGAGAAACAACGTCGTCGTCGTGTTCATGGGGAGGCAACGGAATGCGTCGTGTTCATGGGGAGGCAACGGAATGCGTCGTGTTCATCGGGAGGCAACGGAACGCGTGGGAGCCAACCGGCTGGGTCAGAACGGAATGCGTGGTCGTGTTCACCGGAAGGGCTTGGACGGAATAGGAGATGGAAACGAGGCCTGGCGTACCGCAAAACGAAGGAAACTGCCTTGTGTTTGACCGGCCACGTTCGAAACGGGATCCTGTTCATCGGGAGGGGTCTGGCGTACTGCAAAACAGAGGAAACAGACCTTCTACGGTCAAAATGGGGGTCCTGTTGATCGATAGGGGTGTGGCGTACAGCAAAACGGAGGAAACGGGAGGGGTGTGGCATACCGCAAAACGGGACTCCATGGGATACTGTTCATCTCCATTGTCGACCTCCTCCAGCCTCCACGGGCACCTGTTCATCCAGCCTTCACTGCGCGCTACTCTACCGGCTACTATTCAACCACCCCTCCACCGTCTACTGTTCATCCAGCCCTCCACACCACGGGGTCCTTTTCATCCAGAGGTAACACCACTGCTCACTGTTCATCCAACCCCCCCTGCAACACTCACTGTTCATCCAATCGATCCGTGGCGCCACAATCGGCATGGAGCAGGGGGCCTTCGTATGTCAGCCCAGGATAACACCTGACGCACGACAGGTCCATAATATAGCATTCCAGGTACAATAATATTCATCAAATACATGTATATGAAGTTACACATTGATGAATACAATTATCTGGCATAGCCCTAAGGCTATTAAACGACAGTGGAAGTCTGATTGAATGGCGGCGGAAGTCTTGGTTTGGCAGCATAACAACTCTGGCTGGGCTCCACAACTCATAGGACTAGCAAGGTTACGGCCTACCATGACGGATCAAGCGAACAACTCAGGTACGACCTACAAAACTGGCATGACACGCCAGGTCAGTACATTGAATGTACTTGCAAGACAACCAAATACATAGCATCCAAACAAGCAGAAGACAAAGCAAGAACCGAGCGCATGCAACAACCTATCTCATATCAATTACTAAACATGGCATGATAAAAATCAACTAAGCATGAACAAAATCATAGCATCTACTAACATGGCACTGACATGGCATATCAAATCATGCTTCTAACATGGCAAAGGCAAAACATAGCATATCATCTCAATCATGGTATAATTTAATGTATCAATCAAAACATGACATGGCATCATGAAATTATGCTGAAAACAAACTACAATTGATATGCAATGCATACATAGCATAGTAACTTTATGCAATCATCTTCTGTTCTATCATGGTTCTTTAAATGCAAATAATGACATATTACTCATGCAATGTGACCAAACTTGTACACCGAGTCCCTCGGACTCTCTTATCAACGGGTTGCCTCGTAACCGAACAGTGACCTTTCCGGCGATCACAACCATGACCAACACTTGTTCTCCAACACTCATCGAGACCTCATCTCATGATCATATCAAAATATCGTCGTGACTCCTCACGACTATCTCATAGTCCAAGTCACCATATTGTTGTTATCACATATTTATTTACCAACTTAATTATTTCGGTTTATCCTCCATTTCGACCAAGACCTGATAGTGGGACCTACACTACAAGAAATATGTCAACTAGTGACCTTCTATCAGTGACCCTAGAAGAATTGGTCATAGATCTATGACCATTTGAGAACAATTGGTCAAAAGCTGTTCGGGGGGCTCCAAACCCTAAACCATTGCGACCATTTTGGTCAGAAAGGTCGTAATTTCCTTACATGAAATGGTCATAAAGCACACCACACTAGTCCGCTGCCCTATTTTTAGCTGACCATGACCAATATAGATGGTCATAACCTTGTAAATTGTGGTGGATTGGTATGACTTGGCGCCACCTCATCAGTTTTGCCTATGTGTCATGCCCATGTGTCAAATTTTTCCCTAGGTTGCGAAGCAACCTATATTTCTGTCATTCCTAAAATTCCCAAAATAATCTCATAAATTCTTTGGGTCATACCTTCATCAAATATGTAAAAATCCTTCCTTGCCTTGTTCAAAACTAATTCAACAATATTCATTTTCCTATTTTGTTCACAACAACACTTTATGAAGGAAGTGCTATTTATATATTCTTGATTGCCCTCGGAATTTTTGGGCACTCTTTCCTATCCAAATAATTACTGCATGACAAAATTCAGCTCCATTTGCCTAGCAAATCTTCCTCGGCAAATTTCCAAAGTTTTTGTCCACCTAGAAGCATTGTGAAGGAAGTACCTTTTTATATATCGAAATGACATGAAATTTTTACAATTCCTTCATATGCCCAAATTATCACCCTCCTCCAAATTGCAGCTCAGTCAAATCATCTATGTGAGCCCAGGTTCAATTTATATTTTATGGCCAAATTGGCATGTTGCAAAGCAAGTGTTATCTAGACCCATCCTATTACCCTCAAACTTTTTGGGCACTATTCCATACCCAAATCATTGCCACATGATAATATTCAGCTCAGTTTTCCTAGTAAATCTTTCTCAAGAAATTTCCAAAGTTTCTACCTTGAGAGAAGCTTTGTGAAGTAAGTACTAGCTAGGCTTACCCAAATGATCTGAAAATGTACCAACGTATGACCATACCTATTTAACTTACCTACACCAATTTTGAGCTCATTTCATCCATCCAATCTCTCTCACTAGTTTTCCCAAGTTTCTATCCATAAAAGAGCATTGTGAAGGAAGCACTACTTTGGCATGTCCAAATGGTATCAATTTTCTACAACGCTTTCCTATGCCCAAATAACCATCCTCCACCAAATTTCAGCTCAATCCATTCATTATTTTGAGCCCAGCTTCAACATTCATATTTTTGTCCAGCATGGTACTTTGCAAAGCAAGTACCACCTAGGATCCTCCTTTTGAGCTAAAAATTTGTGAATACATTCTCCTTAGTAGATGATCATCCTCAGCCAAAACTCACGCCCATTGGCCATGTGCATTTTCCGTACCGCTAATCAAACACTTGGCTGCTAATTCATCTTTGAGCATAGGTCAGTCTCCTCGTGAGATTCTTCTGTTGTAATTTTCTTCCTAGCACCTACCTGGGGAGTGACCAACCCACTAGACATGCCTAAGCCTCCCAGAACGCATGTCAACGCCAAGGTCACGCGGTGACCACGCGGCGGGCATGCGAGTTTACGCGCTTTGGAGTTGGGGCCCTGGGCCACATCCAAACCACGACGTATCGCCACCAAACCATGTATTTATGACTAAATAGATACTTATGTAACTAGAAATGATTTTTGGAAAAAATAAAGACCAAACAATAAGGTAGGTGCAGTTCAAAATTGACCCGCTTCCTGCTGAATCGGCAGAAATTTGTCTTTTTCACAAGTGGTGGAGAAAAACTTTTGACACCAAACCATTTTGTCAATTATGCATTAAATATGGCCTAATATTTTATAAAAATGATTCGGTCCAATTTTGCAACAAATATATGGTAGCTCCTTCACAAAAAAAAACTCATTTTGGGCATTCAAAAAATGGAAAATGATTTTTCCGTGCAAAGAAAATGAAAACTCCCTTAGGCAACATTGTTTGGAATTCCAAGATGCACCCTTGTGCACAATATGAGATCATTTGAACAAACTATGCCATGAATGTGGCCATAAGTTTGATCATTTGGCTTGAAAGCCCTAAATCTTCACGCATGATAACTCATTTCTGAGAACAATTTTTTAAAATAATTGTTGTATTGCAAGTTTGTTATTTTTCCTGGAAACTTGGTCACATATAATAACACAATGCGAAGGTTTCCCAAATTTTTGACTTTTTTTGAATTTTTATGCCCGTTTCGAAATGCGGTCAAAACGGCGGGTTTGACCGTTCCTAGCTAGCGGTTGAATCTTGGATTTTTTTTGGAGTTTCTCTGATTAAATAGATACTTATGTACCTATAAATGATTTTTGGAAAAAATAAAGAGCAAACTATGAGGTAGCTACAGTTCAAATTTGACCCGTTTCCTACTGAATCGGCGGGAATTTGTCTTTTTCACGAGAGGTGGATCAAAACTTTTGACACCCAACCATTTGGTCAATTGTGCATTAAATATGGCCTAGTATTTTAGAAAAATGATTTGGTCCAATTTTGCAACAATTATTTGGAAGGTCCTTCACAAAAAAACCTCCTTTGGGGCACTCGAAAAATGGAAAATGGTTTTTTCATCCAAAGAAAATGAAAACTTCCTTAGGCAACATTGTTTGCCATTCCAATATGCACCCTTGTGCACAATAGGAGATCATTTAAACAAACCATGCCATGAATGTGGCCATAAGATTGATCATTTGGCTTGAAAGCCATTGATCTCCACACGTGATAGCTCGTTTCTGAGAACACTTTTTTAAAATAATTACTGTATTACAAGTTTGTTATTTTTCCTGGGAACTTGGCCACATATAATGACACAATGCGAAGGTTCCCCAATTTTTTTATTTTTTTATGCCTGTTTCAAAATGCGGCCAAAACGGCGGGAATGACCGTTCCTAGCTAGTGGTTGAATCTTGGATTTTTTGGTGTTTCTCTGATTAAATAGATACTTATGTACCTAGAAATGATTTTTGGAAAAAAAATAAGGAGCAAACTACGAAGTAGCTACAGTTCAAATTTGACCCGCTTCTAGCTGAATCGGCGGGAATTTGTCTTTTTCACTAGAGGTGGATAAAAAATTTTGACACCCAACCATTTGGTCAATTGTGCATTAAATATGGCCTAGTATTTTAGAAAAATGATTTGGTACAATTTTGCAACAATTATTTGGGAGGTCCTTCACAAAAAAACCTCCTTTTGGGCACTCGAAAAATGGAAAATGGTTCTTTCGTCCAGAGAAAAAGAAAACTTCCTTAGGCAACATTGTTTGCCATTCCAATATGCACCCTTGTGCACAATGAAAATGTTTCTTTTTGAATTTCTCATATCATAAAACTGTTTATATGATTTAACACCTTTTTTTGAAAAAAAATGGTTCAACACCTTATTTTTAGTCGATTATGACCAATTTAGAAGGTCATAACGTGTATTGGGTTCTGATTGGTCCATGGGCATGTCACACGGA
The DNA here is from genome assembly GCF_002162155.2 of Triticum dicoccoides. Lineage (NCBI taxonomy): Eukaryota > Viridiplantae > Streptophyta > Magnoliopsida > Poales > Poaceae > Triticum > Triticum dicoccoides. The sequence goes on from NC_041380.1 coordinate 506,082,926, forward strand.
TCATGCTCAAACGCCGTCGGATGCTCTCGGATCCAACGACAACCCTTTCTCCCTCACCCCCCTCTTTGTCTCAAAATATAAGAAAACTCCCTCACCTTCTTACCCCAGGAACCCTAGGGCTCCAGATCTGCCACCCACACCGACCCTCCCCTTGTCTCCCACATCGGCGGCGCCACCCCGATCTCTCCCCTCATCTCCCACATTGCCGATCCACCCCGAGCCCTGCCGCCGGCCATCTCCCCCTCCCCCCACGCCGCCGCCCCCACCTTCTCCTTCCTCTCCCAAGGGAAGGGAAGCAAGGGAACATAAGGGAGGGAAAGCCGGCAAGGAGTTCGGTCGAGCGCCCAGATCCACGCTGCCATCGTCGACCTGATCCATGTCCTCGACCTCGCCGCCGCCAACAAGTCTGCCATCGACCTCTCCTCACACCAGCGCAAGGTCTTCCGCGTCGCTGACCACGCCGGGGTCGCGCTCGCCGGCCTCACCGCCGACGGCCGCATCCTCTCCCGCTTCCTCCGCAATGAGTGCATCAACCACGCCTTCGTCTACGACGCGCCACTCCCCGTCTCCAGGCTCGCGCTCCGCCTCGCCGACAAGGCTTAGGTCCGTCCCCGTCTCCCGTCCTGATCCCCTTTGCGATTTTCCTGCCCCGATCTGCCCCCGCGCTTAGGGTTTCGTGCCAGAGGGGTCAGATATGGTGCGGGAGATGCGTGGTTTCGTGCGTGGTGGGGTAATCCTGGCTACGATCTATGCTGGTAACTAGGGTTTTCATGGCGAAGTCGCGGGGAGCATGATCCAGTGGTACAAATGGTAATTACTCCGACATTTTGGAAATGAAACTGGTAGAGTGTCTGTGCTAGATATATTTTTGAGCAAATATCACTTGGAGGATAGAAATGTGATTTTTAGTCACAAATCATGTGGAGCTTGAACTGTCAGTGAACATAGGCTCTGCTATTCTAGCGGTAGAGCTTGAACTGTCGGTGAACTGCCTTCCTTCTTTTCGCTGCTGCGTCAGTTTCCAGCAAATGCCATTTCTGTGTTCCTGCTGGATAATCCTCGCAATGCTGTGGTGTTGCTATTGTACTGAGTATAATAGTGTGCCTATGAATGAATTAGCGGGTTCGAGTTTGACTCGATGAATGGATAAGTGCAGTTCTTATGGTGATTGGTGAGGTACTGTAGTTTCACACTGAAATATTAGTGTGTTGGATTAGAGCTGGGGTGCTTATGGTTTGTGCTGGCTTAAACTATAGGCAGGGAGTAAAGCATTGAGTTTGTAATTAGTTCTGGTACCCAAAAGGCTCATTTTGTTCTCTTCGACCTTATCAGGTATAAGCCAGAGGTTGGTGATATCATAGTTGGGCGTGTCATCGTGAGAATCCTAACACTGACAGTGGAAAGAAAGGTGAAGAACCATGTGCCCTTGAGTTCTGCTTGCGCTTTGCTAGAATTGTGTTGTGCAGAGCTGCAGATTGCATACCTGTTTGCCTCTAGTGTTTTACTAGCTACTACTAGTAGTACAGATTCCCGTGTTGTATGTTCGCTTGTCTAGCTCTGTTTCCTTTCCTTTTCTTTTCTTCTACACGACTGACCCTAAATATGTAGTGTACTTCAGTGGGTATAGTCTCCAATGTCCAAATGCCAAACACACTGCAACTTGCAAAATGTCTCTCTCTGCATCTATGCTTGAAGAGGTAGAAGGCGATGCTTTTTCTTTAGGGAAAATAAAGTACAGTACTTGAAAGAACGAAAGGAAAGGCCGAAACACATGCTACCTCCTCTTCGCTACTGCTGTTTGTTCACCCCTCCCTTGATTATAAGGATTTCAGAGCCAAGACTTGTTCTGAATCTCTGGTTGTTTCATGATGCTAGTCCACACTTACAGTATGGGGATGGTATCTAGATTTGTCAGATTTGAGTGATCTATCGGGTTATTCTTATGATAGTGTATCTAAGTTGCATTTTCTTACTACTGTTCTCAAGCAGCATTATTCAAGTTTCACTGCTTGAACTTCCTGTATACTGCTGTTTTACCCAACTGCCTTGTGGCTAGTAGTATCATGTATCTGTATTGTAGCCGTGAACATAGCATAATTCTGTATAACTTGCATCATCATATCATCAGTAACAACAGTTCTACGATATCAAAGGCTCCGCTGCTGGCACAAGACCTCGGTGCTATAGTACCCATGAGGAGGAGCGTATGCGTATACAGAGAGAGAATTGTTCTTAATTTCAGTGCCCGTTGTTTTAGGTTCTACTTGCATATATACTCTTAAGGTGATGCATGCATGATCAATACCAGTGTGAGTGTGTGGTGAAGAATTTTTGATGGGAACATGGAGGATGATGCTTTTGCTGTGTAATTATTTATCACCCCTCGTAACATGTATATTTAGCGGTTACTACTAAAAGTTTTGCATTTCAATGCTGGGTAGGTAGGATCTTAGGATCATCAACTATTCTACACTGTTTTAACTAGTTCTGCATTTTTACATACATGTGTACAGCCGTAAATCCAAGTGGACATGCTATCTTTTGCAGGCTTATTTCAGGTTGTGGTTGTTTGTCCTAAAATATGTCAGGGTCTGTTTTTTAAATATCCTCTTGGTAGTTGATTCTCAGTAGGACTATAGAGTTGATAGTATGCTACTATGCATCACCATTTACGAGTTATGCAGAATAAGAATTAAAATTTGCTACAATTCACATGCTTTGTACCACTTTACTTGTAATTTAAGATGCACTCTTATGTTTTTCTCTCCTGTATTGCAGAACTGTGTGTATCAAACAAATCATAACATCTGCTTCATTTCAAACAAATCAACGAGTCAATGGATGGTGGTTTCTAATTTGCTCCTCACAACTTATTATTTTGTTGTATATGGTTACTAATTTGAAAGGCAGGTGGATAGCTGATGTTGAACTCATGATGGCATTATTTGCACGACAAGTATGAGTGTGTGGTGAAGGCCAATGTTAATCTGGAGAAGCAAGTTCTGTCCTTGGTTTTGCTCTATTGGTGAAGCCTCCTCACTGCTATTCTGCAGGAGAATCTGAGATGCACCTCCAATGCCTCAAAATCTAGCAGAAAAAGGTTTGGTTTTGCTCCTCCTAGTCCTCTTCTAGCTAGTTGTACACTGTTGCTACCTGCACTTTGCATTCCATCCACCCATGGATGCCTAATTGAATCACAAGCTCAAAGAAAAATAAAAAATAATATCAATCTAGTTTGCTGCAGTATATGCAAATACAGTTGGGGATTCAGTTGTTGACTTGTGTAATCGCGCCATAAATTGGCACGACTTTGTTTGCATCATCATGTACAGGACCTTGCTGTGTCGTGCTGTGTTTGCGACGCATGCATCAACACTGGGCCGCTTCTGGTACAGCTGAACCGTCTCCCCTCTCTACTCATACATGGAACCATGTTCATGTGTTTCATTTAGACCGTGATATAAGACACAATGTAGGCAGCATGTAAGCTAGATTGTCGTTTCTTCTTATTCCTTAAATTTGAGAATTGAACAACTTCTCAGGATTCTACCTTGGAAGTAGCCTACGTGTGTATTAGGCTTTCTAGGTGTGGTCCTATGTGCTACTTTAGAATTTTCTTGCTCTCCTGTGAACTGTTCTATTTTCAATAGTTTTTGTGGTTCATGCTAGAAAGAGTCCTTGTGTGATCAGTGTGGTCTTTTGAAAACTTCCATGAGAGCAGGCTAGCTAATTTTCTACATTTAATTACCTGCCTGCATCTACCATTGACCTGAATAGTGGCAATTGAGCACCACCACTACTAGTAGATTCAGAATATGTAGTCTTGAAAATTAAAGGGAGTAGTATTTAATGAGTCAAACAAAAATATCCATCTGCAAATGTTTGCTCTGTTGCTGAAGCTCCTCTTTGCTCTAACCATTTTCACACCAAATGCAGAATGTTCTGTTTTTATTTTGTTCCTAATTGTTCTGTTTATAAGCTATAGATGTCCTTTGTTCAAGTGTCGAAGCACCTAGCAAGTCCCATGATGAAGAAGCACCCAGCAACGAGTACCTCATTGGAGCTTGTTATTTTTGATCTTTTTGTGTATTAGAAAACTGGATACTATGTATTATTGTAACGTACCAAGTTTGGCTGTATTGAGAAATATTCTGCATTTATAGCATATATTTGAACTGGAAATTGACTAAAAATGACGCATGTACAGAACTTAAGAGTGATGAGTCCTAAATTAAAATGTCATGGCTGAGTGCCAAAAAAACTAGACTGTAAAAGGCAGAGGCAAAAAAGAAAAGAAAAACAGGACCGTAAAAGGCCGAGGGCCAAAAAAATACTGGACTGTAAAAGGCCGTGGCCCAACAAGAAATTGAATGTCAAATTTCATAAAAATAAAAAAGGCAGCAAATGTTATATTAAAAAGGCTGAATTAATGGGCTCGGCCCATTTAAAGCACCGAAATGGACCAGGTTGATTCTAAGTAACGACCTTTTCAATTGGTCGCAATTTTGCCATGTCAGATTGCCATGTCGGATCTGACGTGTCCTGGGCAGATAGCCAGTGACCAAAACAAAAGGTCATGGGTTCAACGACCTTCTGTTTTGATCGTAAACGTCTACGACCTTCTCACAGAGAAGGTCGTTAATTTTAGTTGACGACCGCCAGCTTTTGACCTTCTGTTTTTGGTCACAAAAAGGTCACAAATGAAAAACAATGACCTTTCAGTGACCAATAGTCAAGGTCACAAGTTGACATATTTCTTGTAGTGCTACTACGAACTGTTGCTATCGATAGACTTTATACACTATGCAGAGGTAGCACACTGTACCCACACCAGGAACCCATGGCCTCGTCATCCCATTCGGGTGGACCAACGGCATTCTGAAGAAACCGATCTACTGCCATGACGCTCTCTCGGCCACTCCGACCCAATCCCCAACAGGCTGGTCCTGGGTGGCCCCGTGTCTACCAAAGACACCCCGACCACTGTCGTGGTAAAACACTCCCACTCGGGGACTCGGTACCATAATCTCCTCAACGAGCAGACAAGGTTATGTCTGCCTACCAGATCAGGGTAAGCACGCCCATAACCTTCCCTAGTTGGAGGCACCGACGAGAGGTCATGCCAATAGCTCGCATTAAGGCCTTCCCACAAAGGCAAATGTGGCTGCACTAAAAAAGTTCGGTTTGGCGGCACTATGACTCGATCCCATCAATGTCGAAGGAGGTTTGTTATTATTAAGTCATTTTATTTCCTTCTCCATCATCATGAGCATATTTAACATGGATGCAACAATGAGCATGCAGCATACAAATGCATAAAAAAAATTCGAACTCCTCAAGTGCACAACTATAACATAAATAACATGACAATAGCATATCAGCGGTGCATTACAATCCTCATATCATTTTATAATGATGACATGTAAATAAAGTAGAGTAGTGACATGGCATTATTAATAATAACATTCTAATTAGCATGGCAAAAGATATCGTGAAAACACATGCATGCGAGACAGCATAACGGAATGACTGCAGACGAAAACGATATGAAACAACTGCAACTACACACACAAGGTGTAAGCAAAGTCAACATGCAAGTTCGGGGCTCATGATAAGAGGTTGGCTTGCCTGGGGGTCGACAAATACTCCGGGAAGAAGTGGGAAACGATCGCGGAAAGATTTGCCGGAAATAGTTCTCTCATGGAGGGGGCTGTTTACGGGCAAGGGTAAAATGGTCATTTTCACTGTGTGAAAATATTATGACATCAACAGAACGGGCTCGACGAAACAAAGACATGGGCTTTGGAATCACCTGATACGGAGTTACGGGTAAAAAGATACGGACGTTTAAAGCTCAGGGACTAGTCTGTAAAAATACTTCTACAAACAGGTCCTTGGTAGTTTAAACAGAACGTGTCTTTTTTGAAAATACGTCTTCCAGAGAAGGAAACGTATTCTTGGCCGAAGGCGAGGAAGAATGCGCTTTCTGAGATTGAAAACGCATTTTCCAGAAATGCGCTTTCACGCGGGGAAAGCGGCGTCGTGGCGGGGGCGCCGCCACTTATCCATGTTGGTACTGGGCCAGGCCCGTCGGTCGACGACAGGTGGGGCCGCGCGTGGAGGGGCCCGCTTGGACTGGCGTCTTTAACCTCCCGCTCGGGGGCGTGACGAGCCGAGGCAGGGGATCGCCCCCACGAGGATCGCCGGCGACTCCGGCCACCTCGCGGGTCGTGCGACCTACAAAAATGCTCAGGCCGGCGAGGGGCACCTCAGGGTGGTGCTATCTTCCGCCGAGGAATGCTGGGGCGGGAGCTGCACGGCCCATGGCGGAGGGTGGGTTCGGACGCCGGTGAAGAGGGCGCTCTGGTGAGGGAGAGGGGAGGCCGAGGCTACGGGGCGGCTCACTGGAACACGGGGGATGCGGTGGTGGTGAGAGAACGGAGAGGGGGGGCCCTGGTCGCCGGAATCAGAGAAGGCCGAGGCGGCGGCCATGGCGATGGGGAGGAGGCCAGAGAGGCTCCAAGGCGAGGGGGAGAGGTGTGAGAGGTTGGGGAGGGTTGCTGATGATCTCCAGAGGCTCGAGGGCGGGCTATATATAGCCGGGGCAAAGAGGGGAGCAGGTGGCACGCGGCGGGCGACATGTCTGTGCGCCAGCGAGGGTGCAGCGTCGGCAGACGCGGCCAAAGCTCACGGGGAGCGGCGGGAAGGCGACGAGGAGGGTGCGGACGGGCGCCAGGAAGTCACAGAATCGAGCAACGATCGCGGACAAGAGGAGGAAATGGACACCAGGGAGGAAGGCGACGACGCACGGTGGCACACTATTTCAGTCATTTGCACGGCTAGCCGGAGAAGAAAACGAGGGGGGGCAACGGTCTAGAGGGAAGACGACAACGAGGGGGAGCTACTGGACATTAATGGCGAGGCCAGAGACGGTCGGGGCAGCGATGCCGACGACAACAGTGGCTAGACCACCATTTTTGAAAGTGCGTTATATCGACTAGAGGGGGGTGAATAGGCAATTTTTATGAAAGTCTTCAAAACATGGAAGTTATGAAGACAAACGATAGAAATAAACCTATTACCCTGCAGCGGAAGGTAGACTACACTAGGCAAGCCATAGTCAAGTATTCAATAGAGTGAAAGAACAATGACTAATAGCAGCAATGTAGTAAGGATTAGGTAGGAAGATATTGTGAAGCCACACAGAACACACAGTCACTCAGTGAAGACAAAAGATAGTGCGAACATACAATGACTTCACAAGGAGTAACAGTAAGTAAAGGGAAGGGAAGATGAAACCAGTGACTCGCTGAAGACAATGATTTGTTGGACCAGTTCCAGTTGCTGTGACAACTGTACGTATGGTTAGGGCGGCTAGGTATTTAAACCTTAGGATACACAGTCCCAGACACCCAGTCCTGAACACGCAGCTCAGGACACCCAGTCCTCACCGTATTCCCCTTGAGCTAAGGTCACACAGACCTCGCCCAATCACTCTAGTAAGTCTTCAAGGTAGACGCCCAAACCTTCACAGACTTTGTTCACCGGCAATCCACAATGTCTCTTGGATGCTCAGAACGCGACACCTAACCGGCTGGAAGATGCACAGTCCTCAAGTGTAATAAGTCTTCAGATCACACAGGCAAGAAGACTTAAGTGATGCCTAATTCTCTTTGGCTCTGGGTGGTTAGGGCTTTATCCTCGCAAGGAATTCTCTCTCAAAGGCCTCGAGGTGGGTTGCTCTCAAACGACAAAAGCCGTACTCTGAATCTGAGCAGCCAACTGTTTATGGTTGTAGGGGGTGGGCTATATATAGCCACTTGGCAACCCGACCTGATTTGTCCGAAATGACCCTGGGTCACTATGGAACTGACACGTGTTCCAACGGTCAGATTTCAAACTCACACGGCAACTTTACTTGGGCTTCAAGCAAAGCTGACTTGCCCGACTCTAGACAAGATTCGCTCTCAAAGTCTTCACTCGAAGACATATGTTTTGTTTAAGCATCACTTCAGTCATTCTGACTGGTTCTCTTGGACCCCACTTAACAGTTCGGTGGTTCCTATGACTCAACACAGAAGAAAGAGAACTACGAAAGATCTAAGTCTTCGAGCTCCATAGGCTTCATGTGGTGTCTTCTCTTGTCATAGTCTTCAATGTGAATATCTTCATATACCACCTTTGACTTCAGTGTCTTCATACATTTTTAGGGGTCATCTCTGGTAGGAAAACCGAATCAATGAGGGACTTCTACCTGTGTTATCCTGCAATTCTCACAAACACATTAGTCCCTCAACTAGGTTTGTCGTCAATACTCCAAAACCAACTAGGGGTGGCACTAGATGCACTTACAATCTCCCCCTTTTTGCTTATTGATGACAAACTAGTTGAAGTTTTCAACGGGGAATATAATCTGTGAAATTGTAAAGGATAAGGAATTGTCTTCATAAGTTGCAAGGGCTCCCCCTGAAGATGTGCATATAAGTAATTTGCTTTTGGAATGCAAATGCACATGGCAGGTTGTACTTGTGGAGATCCACTTCAACTTATGATGACAATCCACTATGCATGTGAAAGTATATGAAGATAATGACATGCATAATGGAAAATGGATGTCTGCAGAATGATCTAAGTGCGGAATTTATCGTCGCAACACAAGGTGGCAGATAAGTAGAAGACGACCATCGAGTTTAAGTGTTACAACTCAAAGAACCAAATGTAGCAAAACGAGAGTTGTAAGCACGAAGCAAAATATAAAGCACCCGCCCATATGGACCCTCTTGAAGACTATCAACCTCATATGCTTCTCCCCCTTTTGTCAGTAAGGACCAAAAAGGTTTGAAGACATAGAGCATCTACTCGTTCCCATGAGGAGTAGGTGAAGCAGCAGGGTCGTTGGTGGTGTTTGGTGGTGCTGAAGAGCTTGGAGCAGAGTCGAAGCGTGCTGAAGGAGGTGGCGGTAAAGTAGCATCGTCTTCGTCCTCGATCACTCTGGCAGTCACAGTTGTAGCAGAGGAAGAGAACTCAGAGTCTTCAAGGGATGGAGTTCGTCGCAGCACTGCCCTTCGAAGAGGTGTGGAGTCAAACTTGAATCGCTCAGTGAAGCCATCCTCTTGAAGATCATCTTCAGAACACATCAATGCCATCCCTTTCTATGTGCTGCGAGAATTTTCATGGGCAACAAAAGCATTCTTGGTGGCAAGATTGCAAATGCGATTAACATCCACCAAGAGGCTTTGCATCGGACGCTTCAGCCAGTCATGATGCCTATCCTGTTTCTGATGAAGAGCCACAAGAAGCTCGCGGTCATTGAGAACACGAGTGCGTTTCTTGGGTCGTGGAGCAGTTGTACTGTCAGTGGCTTCAGTGAGAGCAGGATGCGGTGCATGTGTAGTGCCAGCCAAAGGATACACACGAGCGACTGCTTCAACTCCTTCAATGTTCTGAGAAAAACTCTGATGCTCTGCATTCTGAAGACTTAGGGGTTCCTTGGCAGGCTCAGGATAGATGGCTTCAATCGACATATCCACATCAGGCAGAAAAATCCGATGATCGCGAGCAGATGGCTGATATGAGATAGTGGAGTGAAGTTTGATCAGCCGCATGACCCATGGGGCGTAGAACTTCAAGCCAAACAGATCAGAGCCTGATGCAGCAAGTTGGCGAATGAAGAAATCCTGTGTATTGAAGCATTTTCCATGAAGAATGTAGAAGACCAAAGTCTTCATTGCACCTTCCAGCTTGGCATGGGGAGAATGTCCTTTGATTGGCCAGAGAGTTCGCCTTATGATGTGATAAATGGTTCTTGGCAGATACTCAAGGTCTTCAACGAAGAACTCTGTGGGATAAGCAGCATCTTGGGGCAATGGCTTCATCATACTGAGCATCTGACTCATATTAGGTTCAGTCTTCTGAAAGATGCTCTCAATAGCTTCACTATGAAGCTGACAGCCATGCTCGTAGAGATCGCCAGGAGTGGGCAAACCAGTGAGCTCAATGATGTCAAAGGCTTTGGCTTCATGATGAACGTTTCCTGTCATCCACTCCAGGACCCAAGTCTTCGGATCTCTGCTATACCCGCGGATGTGAAGTGTGGCATAGAATTGGAGCAGCAACTCTTCATTCCAATGCTATTGGTCAGTGACGAACGACAGCAGTCCAACCTCTTTGAAGCAATCCAGAGCTTCTTCCAGACAGGGCAGACCAGCTATAGCTTCAATGTCAAGGCGCTTGTGTAGGAAGATGCAACCTTGGTTGTAAAGAATGCATGAGTAATAGCTTCGCTGTGGATAACTCCAGAACTGATCAGATGATATTCTTTCCCTGGAGTAGGGGTTCCTGGAGCTATTGAAGAATGTGTTGTCTGCTCTGAAGCCATTGATATTGAAGGAGCCAGGTGCTGATGCAGGACCTGGGACCCTTGGCAATCTTGGGATTGGCTTTTGTACCTGAGGCCTGTGCTCAACATGATAGTCGAACTGGGGACCGGCAGCAGACTCGGGAACAGAAGTGGCGGGATCAGTGGCTTCGCTGACTTCTGGTGCTTTTGTTGGTGAGGGCTCCACATTAGCTTCAGCCATGATAGCGTTAGTGGCTTCAGTGGTGTTGGTGGTGGCAGCCTCAAGATGTTCAACCTCCACTTGATGAGCTGGAGGGTCGGTCACAGTCACGTTCTCCTCGAGAACAGCTTCTTGGTGAGATGGGGGTGTAGCAGCGCTTGGGGTTTCTTCTTCATCGGCTGATGCAGCCGGAATGTCTTCAGCAGCTTTAGCTTCAGACTCAGAGACTGGAGGCCTTGGTCCTTTGCGAAGCCTGCGTAACGCTGGCGACGCTTGTGGAGTTGGAGTTGGCTGGGCCTCAAAGTCATCTTCCTCTTGTGCTTGTGGGTGATCCGCCCATGAAGCATCCTGTGCAATTGGCGTTAGTGGACGACCAATGCTGATGAGTTCGCTGTGCTCGAGCTGAGGAAGGACTGCACCATCTTCTACATGGTCATGGTGACCAATGTCTTCAGCAGCGATGGGATCAGCTGCTGGAAAGTCTTCAGCTTCATGAGCCTCTGTGAAAGCAGGCTCATGGATTGTCAGTTGGCGTTCAGCGTCAGGACGAACCATAGAAATGGGTTCAACTATCAAAGGCTCTGTGGGAGCAGCCCGATCTTTCTTGGTCTTCCTCTTCTTCTTCGAGGGGGCAATAGGAGAGGCTTCAGGATGTTTCCTCTTCCTGGCTTCAGCCTCAGCAGTCCTCGTCTTCTTGAGATCTGAAGCGGTTGACCGGCTTTTTGGCTTCGAGCCAGTCATTCTAGTTGGGAAGACAATGGGATCTGCTTCCTGCCTTGGTGCATCGGGTTCGGCCGTAGCGGGCTTCTTCTTCTTCTTTGCGGCCATCCTGGGGTCGATGCCAGGACGCCCAAGGGCCTTGCGCTTCTCAGCCTCATTGTAGGCTTGCACACATCTGTCAGCCAGAACCTTCATGCGCTCATGCGAACCTTGAGCTTCTGCACGTTTCTTTAGAAAGGCTTCCTTGAGCTCGTGCAGCATAATCTTGAAGTTCTTCACCTCTCGCACGCTGAGCTTGGCCATATGCTTCTTGAACTGAGCCTTTTCATAGTCAATCTTTTGCTTCAGTTCAATAATGCGCTGGGCGATAGCTAACTCTGAAGCAATGGCGCCATGGAAGGCGACACTGAGGCCAATGGGTAGTTGCAGATCTTCGAAGCTGATGTTTGGCATGTCAAACCATTCATCAATGAAGTTGTGGATGATTGTTACATCAAAGAGAGGCAGATCATTGAAGATTTCTGCTTCTTCTTTGCTTTTGATGAGTTGCTCAAGAGCGTCATCTGCAAGATCTTCATCACTTGACAGATCAATGGCATCATTGCGCAGAATGGCAGCAGCTGTTAGCTCTTGGCCGGTGTGTGGCAGAGGCATCTTGACCTTATGGGGCTTGGAGATGCATGACAAATCTTCAGACTGCACACTGTCTTCAGGAGGTGCAGTTGCCAGTGGCTTCGCTCGTGAGAGTTTTGGAGCAGAGGCAGGCTTTGAAGCTTTTGGCTGCTTCTTTGGCTTTGGTGCTGCAGGCGCTTCATCTGATTCAGCGTCAGCTGCAGGCTCATTCACTGCAGTCCCTTGAACCAAGATATGGGTGATGAGACCTTCAAGGTTGTAGAAAGGACCGATGACATTGGGTTCTACATCTTGTGTGCCATCAGCCCTTGGAGCTGAGGGACCAGGGTTGAAGTCTAGTCCCAATGTCTTCTTGTTTTGCTTCGCTGAGTTCTGGGCAAACTGGAAGTTGCTCTTGAACAGAATGTCGTCACAACACCATAGTAGTGACGATGGGTGTGCATCAACAGGCTGTGGCCCACGGACCATGCAGGGATAGAAGCCTTGTTCAATGGCTTCATCTCTGGACCTGGGTTGAAGATTCTTGTATAGGATGTCTCCCCACGGTCTCTTGATGGCACTTTTCTCAGCATATTCCTGGGTTACAAATCGGTATTTGAACCATTGTTCTGCCCAATATCTTCGAATCCATTGGATTCGGGTCTTGCGCTGATTGTAATCCTCTTCAGGATCTGTCTTGTACAGTTCTGAGAGGTCATCTGGCAGATCTCTAGATGTTTCTCCACGACGCTTTCTGCCACCCTTCCTTGCTGATTTCTCTGAAGCCATGAACTTTAAACTGAAAGGCTTCAACACGTTCAAAGGCTTCAAAGATTTTCGCTTGCTGGACAAACAGGAACTTGCTTCAGGAGAATTTATATGATGTTGTAAGAATTCTGCAAATGAATGCAGACTATGAGAACCAAGGGATTCTCCCACGGATATGTACCTGTGACAGCATTAAGGTGTGAGGGAAGGGGAAGAGGTCATATGCATTCTCAGAAGATTTTGAATATAAATCAGTTTAGAAGACATTGACCTCATCGTGCGAAGACATTCACTCATAGATAAGGAGTTGGTTCCAGATTTGTACGAATCCAGAGATCAGTACAAGTGAGGAATCTAACTACTTTGTGAAGCATAAGTGAATATACTAGGCATGTTATGAGATGCAGTATGAGAGAGATCTAACTTGTGTGAATAGAAACTGCTTGTGGTAGAAAGTGACAAAGCCATAGGATCAACGGTGCCGTAAAAAGGAAGTTTTATTTACCTCACTAAGAACTGCTAGACGGAGTGGAAGATGAGGCCGAGCAGTTCGATCTTGCGTGCCCTAACTTGGCGACGGAGGACACCTACGGCGACGGCGGAGAGGACGATGTCTGCGGTCGGCGTGAAGACAGCGTCGGAGAGGTTGCGGCAGCGAAGCGCTTCATCGTCGGCGTCGTCGAGGGCTAGCGGTGGCGCTAGGGTTCGTGCGAGAGTGGAAGAAGAGATAATGACCGCCGTGAAGTGTGTATTTATAGGTACAGGGGCGGCACTGCATTATTACACAGGTGCCCCTGGCGATTCGCATCTGAGGAACATGTGGCCATTATGCAGAATTTTGGGGTTTGTTCCATGTCCCACGCACGCCTGGATTGTCGGGTGGTCGTTCCTACTTCTCCGGGTTTCATGTGGAGGAATGAGCATTGAAGGTGGACTTAAGGTTTGTCTTTGTATCTTCTGCTGACAAGGACGCAGAGAAGACATTCGACAGTTTCAATAGAATGCATATGATCTGGAGAGATAGAGTTTGAGATAGATAGCATAGAGAGGTTAGGGTCCGATCACATTCACTTAGTTCAAAAGATTCAACAAGAAGACATAGCTATAAGTGAATGCTGTAGAGGACAGAACACTAGTATATATATATAATCAACATTGTGAAGATAATCATGAAGACATGTTGAGATTGAAGCCAAACCAAATGTGAAGACATAGCAAGGTAACGCCATGAGTGAAACACTTCAAAATAGAACATTTGGTGGTGGCTTTACCCACCGTATAGGAAGTATTAGACCCAGACACGGCGCACAATTATCGTGGCGCTCCGAAGTCAAATTCCACATTAATGTATTCACACTTAGAATGTATGTCTTCATTGATTGAAGATATACTTTACTTCATGTGTTGCACATCTAAGTCATCAATATGCATAAGGGTTAGGATGTGTGCCTGATCACAGGACATTTGAGGATTCCAGGATATTTAGCTCACACCGTAACTTGCAAAATCTCTTCTCATCCAAGGGCTTGGTGAAGATATCTGCCAATTGCTCTTTAGTGTTGACGTGTATGATATCAATATCTTCCTTCACAACATGATCTCTGAGAAAGTGATGACGAATTTCAATGTGCTTTGTCTTCGAGTGCTGAACTGGGTTGTTGGCAATCTTGATGGCGCTTTCGTTGTCGCAGTAGAGTGGCACTTGCTTCAGATGAATGCCATAGTCTTTGAGCATTTGCTTCATCCACAGAAGTTGAGCGCAGCAAGATCCAGCAGCAATGTATTCAGATTCAGCAGTGGAGAGAGATACACAGTTCTGCTTCTTTGAAGACCAACATACAAGTGATCGTCCCAGAAAGTGACATGTGCCTGATGTAGACTTGCGATCAACTTTGTCACCAGCATAATCAGCATCCGAGAATCCAACCAGATCAAACTCTGAGCCCTTTGGATACCATAATCCTAGAGTTGGGGTGTGAGCCAAATATCGAAGAATCCGCTTCACAGCTAAGTGATGCGACTCCTTTGGTGCCGCTTGAAATCGAGCACACATGCAAACACTAAGCATAATATCTAGCCTAGATGCACATAGATAAAGTAAAGAACCAATCATGGAGCGGTGTACCTTTTGATCGAACTCTTTACCATTGTCGTCAGGACCCAGATGATGCTTGGCTGGCATTGGCGTCATGAAGCCTTTGTAGTCTTGCATACCGAACTTCTTCAGGCAATCTTTGAGATACTTCTCTTGAGATATGAAGATGCCGTTGCGTTGCTGTCGTATTTGAAGACCGAGAAAGAACTTCAGCTCTCCCATCATAGACATTTGATATTGCTCTTGCATCATATATCCAAACTCTTCACTGTACTTCTGATTGGTGCAGCCGAAGATGATGTCATCCACATATATTTGGCACACAAACAGTTCACCATCATATGTCTTCGTGAAGAGAGTGGGGTCGAGAGAACCAGGTATGAAGCCTTTGCTCTTCAGGAAGTATTTGAGTGTGTCATACCAGGCCCGAGGGGCTTGTTTGAGGCCATACAGTGCCTTGTTGAGCTTGTATACCATGTCAGGATGTTTTGGATCTTCAAAGCTAGGAGGTTGTGCAACATACACTTCTTCTTCAATTTTGCCATTGAGGAAGGCGCTCTTTACATCCATTTGATAAAGAAGTATGTTGTGATGATTTGCATAGGCCAGCAGTATGCGTATGGCTTCAAGTCTAGCCACAGGAGCAAATGTTTCATCAAAGTCAATGCCTTCCACTTGAGTATATCCTTGAGCAACGAGACGAGCTTTGTTTCTGACAACTTGACCATGCTCATCTTGCTTGTTGCGGTATATCCATTTGGTGCCTAGTATGTTGTGCTTCCGAGGATCGGGACGCTTGACCAGTTCCCATACATTATTCAGCTCAAACTGTTGAAGCTCGTCTTGCATAGCTTGAATCCATTCAGGTTCCATGAAGGCTTCTTCAACTTTCTTGGGTTCTGTTATTGAGACAAATGCGAAGTGCCCATAGAAATTTGCTAGCTGAGTTGCCCTTGAACGAGTGAGTGGACCGGGTGCATTGATGCTATCAATTATTCTTTCAATCTGCACTTCATTGGCAACGCGAGGATGTACAGGGCAAAGATTTTGCTCTTGCTGATCATTGTCGTTGTTAGAAGGAATGTCTTTAGGCTGAGAATTGTCTTCATGTTGATCAGGTGCTGAGATGATAAGTTCTTCTTCAGGATGAGCTTCAGAAGGTATAATTTCTCCAGTTCCCATTAGTTTGATTGATTCACTGGATGGAACTTCATCTAGCAAATTTGGCAGTTGCTCTCTTTGTGAACCGTTGGTCTCATCGAACCGCACATCCACTGTTTCAACCACTTTGTAATGAAAGAGATTGAAGACTCTGTAGGAGTGCGAATCCTTTCCATATCCAAGCATAAAACCCTCATGTGCCTTTGGTGCAAACTTTGAGGTGTGATGTGGGTCCTTGATCCAGCACCTGGCGCCAAATACTCTGAAGTAACTGACATTTGGCTTCTTGCCAGTAAGGAGCTCATAAGATGTCTTGTTCAGAAGCTTGTGAAGATAAACACGATTGATTGTATGGCATGCAGTATCAATGGCTTCAGGCCAGAATTTTCTTGGAGTCTTGTATTCATCTAGCATCGTTCTGGCCATCTCAATGAGTGTTCTGTTCTTGCGCTCGACGACCCCATTCTTCTGTGGCGTGTACGGGGCTGAGAATTCATGTGTGATGCCCAAGGTATCAAGATATGTATCCAGGCCAGTGTTCTTGAATTCAGTGCCATTGTCACTTTTGATATGCTTTATCTTGGCGCCATAGTTGTTCATTGCTCGATTGGCGAAGCGTCTGAAGACATCCTACACTTCAATCTTGTAAAGGATTATGTGCACCCAAGTATATCTAGAATAATCATCAACAATGACAAAGCCATAGAGACAAGCAGTGGTAGTAAGAGTTGAGTAATGAGTGGGACCGAAAAGATCCATGTGAAGCAGTTCGAAGGGTCGAGTAGTGGTCATGATTGTCTTCGAGGGATGTTTGGCCCTCGTCATCTTTCCTGCCTCACAGGCACCGCATAAGTGATCTTTCTTGAACTTGACGCCCTCGATGCCTATGACATGTTTCTTCTTTGCCAGGGTGTGGAGGTTCCTCATGCCAGCATGCCCAAGCCTCCGATGCCAGAGCCAGCATTCCGAAGCTTTTGCTAGAAGACATACGACAAGCTGTGGTCCTGCTGAGAAATCTACCACGTACAAATCATCTTTTCGATACCCTTCAAATACTAGAGACTTGTTAGATTCCATTAGAACAAGGCAACAATATTTTCCAAATATTACGATCATGTTTAAATCGCAAAGCATTGAGACAGACATTAAGTTGAAGCCAAGGGATTCAACAAGCATGACTTTATCCATGTGTTGATCCCTTGAGATTGCAACTCTACCTAGACCCAATACCTTACTTTTACCAGTGTCAGCAAATGTGATGTGGCTCTTGTCGGATGGACGTAAGGTTGAGTCCATAAGAAGGCTTCTTTTGCCAGTCATGTGATTTGTACACCCACTATCAATAATCCATTCTGAAGACGCTGGTGTCGTACCCTAAAGTGCAGTTAGGGGGATAGGCTTCAAGAAGAGCATTGTGAAGCAAAAACATTTGACGAACCAGTGGGTTATGAAAGCTTAGATCCAGATTAGGACTAATAGGGAGAGTAGCAAGCGATTCAGGAACGAAGTACATAGTAAGACCATTCGGGCATTTGATCTTGCGCCCTACAAGATGTTTAAGGTCCCCAGCAATAGCGTCAGACGATTTTGGTTTTCTGCTGGAGACCTTTCCCTGCAAAAGAGAGTTAAGCTTTCTTAGCCACCCACATCTTCAAGGGTGGCTTAGAAGCAATAAGTCTAAGTGCAGCATCTGAGAACTTTGGCTTTGGAGCCCTAGCAAACAGTCTTGCAGGCGGACAATAGTACTCATAAGAATAAGCAGAATAGTTCTTGGTCTTATGAACATGGCGGTTTGATGAACCGCTCTCATATTCATATGCCTGAGTATGGTTTCCCTGCAAAACATTTGCGTTAGTGCGACTCAGGTGAGTCCTCTGTCTGTATGAAGCCTTTGGACCGTATGAAGCCTTTGGTCTGTGGTTTGTCTTCTTCACGTGAGGTGTCATGATGACATTCACAGGAAGATTCTCCAAACACCTTTTTGGAACCCAGATCTTCTTCATAGGCGGTCCATTCCTGCAGTTAGTACCAATGTACCTGGCAAACACTTCACCATTCTGATTCTTAAACAGTTTATAGTTTGCATCAAGGGATTCATCAATGATAATGGGGTTAGCACAAGTGAAGCTAGATAGATTGGATGGATCTGCTGAAGGTTCCTTTGCAACAACCCACGTGGTTTTGGGGTACTGCTCAGGTTTCCAGTAAGAGCCATCAGCATTCATTTTCCTTACGAACCCAACACCCTCTTTCCTCGGGTTTCGGTTCAGAATCTACTTTTTGAGGACATCACATAGTGTCTGATGCCCTTTAAGACTTTTGTACATTCTTGTTTCAAGCAATGTCTTCAACCTAGCATTCTCATCAGCAATAGCAGTGGTATCCTCAGCAGAGGGGTTATTTACCACATCAACAGTTGAAGATATTGCAACAGCATTAGCAGTAGAACATTCAGCAACAGAAGTAGCATTATCACACTCAATGCATTTAAGACATGGTGGTTCAAATCCTTCCTGAGCGGAACTGATCTGTTTGGCGCGAAGTGACTCATTTTCCTTTTGAAGATCTTCATGAGCCGCTCTCAATTTCTTCCTTTGAAGATAATCATAGGAAAGCTTTTCATGAGTTGTTGAGAGAGTTTCATGACGACTTTCAAGTTCCTGATACTTAACGTGAAGATTTTTTATGTCTTCAATTAAGGATTCAGATCGAGTCATTTCAGCACCTAACAGATCATCGCTTCTGTCTAACAGTTTTTGGATATGTTCCATAGCTTTCTGTTGTTCAGTTGCAATTTTAGCAAGTGTTTTGTAGCTGGGTTTTGAACCACAATCAGAGTCATCGTCACTAGATGTTTGGTGAGTAGTGCGTGTGTTTACCTTGGCACCGCGTGCCATGAAGCAGTAGGTAGAAGCGAAGTAGTCCTTGTCATTCGCATCAGTGTCGGTGATGAAGTCATTGTCTTCAGTGTTGAAGATGGACTTGGCAACGTATGCTGTAGCCAGACTTGCGACGCCTGAATCGGACTCCTCCTCAGACTCCACCTCCGCCTCCTCAGAAGCGGACTCCTCCTTTGAATCCATTTCCTTGCCAACAAACGCACGTGCCTTGCCAGATGAGCTCTTCTTGTGTGATGAAGACTTTGAGGAAGACTTGGAAGAAGACTTTGAGTATTTCTTCTTCTTCTTGTCATCAGAGTCATATTCCTTGCTCTTCTTCTTCTTTTTGTTCTCATTGTCCCGCTGTGGACACTCAGAGATGAAGTGGCCAGGTTTCTTGCACTTGTGACATGTTTTCTTCTTGTAGTCGTGAGCAGAAACTTCATCATTCCTTGAGCTTGATCGGGAAGACTTTCTGAAACCTTTCGTCTTGGTGAATTTTTGGAACTTCTTCACAAGCATAGCAAGTTCCCTTCCAATATCTCCAGGATCATCCGAACTGCTGTCAGATTCTTCTTCAGATGAGGAGACAGCTTTTGCCTTCAAGGCACGAGTTCGCCCATAGTTTGGACCGTAGATATCTCTTTTCTCAGAAAGCTGAAACTCATGTGTGTTGAGCCTCTCAAGTATGTCAGACGGATCGAGTGTCTTGAAATCAGAACGTTCTTGAATCATCAGGGCTAGGGTGTCAAACGAACTATCAAGTGATCTCAGTAGTGTCTTGACGACTTCATGTTTGGTGTTCTCAGTAGCGCCGAGGTCTTGAAGCTCATTTGTGATGTCAGTGAGTCGGTCAAATGTGAGCTGGACATTCTTATTGTCATTTCGCTTGAAGCGGTTGAAGAGGTTGCGAAGGACACTGATTCTCTGATCTCTTTGGGTTGAGACACCTTCATTGACCTTGGAGAGCCAGTCCCAAACCAGCTTAGATGTTTCCAAAGCACTCACACGGCTATACTGTCCTTTGGTCAGATGACCACAAATGATATTCTTGGCAGTAGAGTCCAGTTGAACGAACTTCTTGACATCAGTAGCAGTGACACCTTCTCCAGCCTTGGGAACGCCGTTCTTGACGACATACCATAGGTCGACGTCAATGGCTTCAAGATGCATGCACATCTTATTCTTCCAGTAGGGATATTCAGTTCCATCGAAGACGGGGCACGCAGCGGAGACTTTAATTATCCCTGTAGTCGACATAGCTAAAACTCCAGGTGGTTAAACCGAATCACACAGAACAAGGGAGCACCTTGCTCTGATACCAATTGAAAGTGCGTTATATCGACTAGAGGGGGGTGAATAGGCGATTTTTATGAAAGTCTTCAAAACGTGGAAGTTATGAAGACAAACGATAGAAATAAACCTATTACCCTGCAGCGGAAGGTAGACTACACTAGGCAAGCCATAGTCAAGTATTCAATAGAGTGAAAGCACAATGACTAATAGCAGCAATGTAGTAAGGATCGGGTAGGAAGATATTGTGAAGCCACACAGAACACGCAGTCACTCAGTGAAGACAGAAGATAGTGCGAACATACAATGACTTCACAAGGAGTAACAGTAAGTAAAGGGAAGGGAAGATGAAACCAGTGACTCGCTGAAGAAAATGATTTGTTGGACCAGTTCCAGTTGCTGTGACAACTGTACGTCTGGTTAGGGCGGCTAGGTATTTAAACCTTAGGACACAGAGTCCCGGACACCCAGTCCTGAACACGCAGCTTAGGACACCCAGTCCTCACCGTATTCCCCTTGAGCTAAGGTCACACAGACCTCGCCCAATCACTCTGGTAAGTCTTCAAGGTAGACTCCCAAACCTTCACAGACTTTGTTCACCGGCAATCCACAATGTCTCTTGGATGCTCAGAACGCGACGCCTAACCGGCTGGAGGATGCATAGTCCTCAAGTGTAATAAGTCTTCAGATCACACAAACAAGAAGACTTAAGTGATGCCTAACTCTCTTTGGCTCTGGGTGGTTAGGGCTTTATCCTCGCAAGGAATTCTCTCTCAAAGGCTTCGAGGTGGGTTGCTCTCAAACGACAAAAGCCATACTCTGAATCTGAGCAGCCAACCATTTATGGTTGTAGGGGGTGGGCTATATATAGCCACTTGGCAATGCGACCTGATTTGTCCGAAATGACCCTGGGTCACTAAGGAACTGACACGTGTTCCAACGGTCAGAATTCAAACTCACATGGAAACTTTACTTGGGCTTCAAGCAAAGCTGACTTGCCCGACTCTGGACAAGATTCGCTCTCAAAGTCTTCACTCGAAGACATAGGTTTTGTTTAAGCATCACTTCAGTCATTCTGACTGGTTCTCTTGGACCCCACTTAACAGTACGATGGTTCCTATGACTCAACACAGAAGAAAGAGAACTACGAAAGATCTAAGTCTTCGAGCTCCATAGGCTTCATGTGGTGTCTTCTCTTGTCATAGTCTTTAATGTGAATATCTTCATATACCACTTTTGACTTCAATGTCTTCATACAATTTTAGGGGTCATCTCTGGTAGGAAAACCGAATCAATGATGGACTTCTACTTGTGTTATCCTGCAATTCTCACAAACACATTAGTCCCTCAACTAGGTTTGTCGTCAATACTCCAAAACCAACAAGGGGTGGCACTAGATGCACGTACAGTTTTGGCTAGTTAGACTTGTGGTCACCACTGGCATGGCACGCTCTGAGGTTTTTACTGAGGTAAGATAATGTCTACCGCATAGTCCTTCCAGCATGGAGTATTACTACGGTAAAAAGAGGGGTAGAGACAAAGTGAGCTGAGTGAAACAAGCTCCACAAATTTACTGCTACAAACTTTACCACACTCTAGAGAGTCAACGAGAGAGGGTAAAAGGTAAACTTGATGTCTGGGAGGCTTAGGGTAGAAAGGACTATGGTCCTGGGAGTTTTGAGGTAAAATGGACAACTATTTACCCAGAAACTGAATCATGATGAAGCACCCACTAGGAGTGATGGCTTAGGCTGAAACTTGGGAAATCTTGATGATTTGGACATCCAATGATGCTGTAACAAGTTCATACCAAATGGACTCACCAAAATGGTACTTCCTTCATAGCTATCATTTCTGTCCAAAAACTTCAGAAAAATCCTCAGGGCAATTGGCTAGATGAAATGAGCCCAAATCTTGTGGAGATAGGTTATATGGATATGAGAAGCCCTGAGAATATTTTCAGCCATAATGGAGCAAGATAAAATACACTTGCTTCACAAACTGTAAATGTGGACAGAAACAAAGAATTGTTCCTGTGCTCACATAGTTCAATGAAATGAACTGAAATTGGGTGGAGGCTAATGATTTGAGACACTTGAAGGATGGAAAAGTTTCATACCATTTTGAAACTCTATGAAGGTACTTCCTTCACAAAGTTACATTCTGGTCAGAAACTTTGAAAAATTGCACAGGGAGCTAGGTTGAGGGGATTGAGCTCATATTTGGAATTCATGGGTTATTTACCAATGTTAAACACCCTGCCAAATTGCAGCTCAATTGGAATTAGGAATAAAGCACTTCCTTTGCAAAGTTTCAGAGAAGGCAAAAACTTGCATTGGGTCATGTGCCCAATTTTTGAACTGAGGAACATGAGATGAGGATGGAACTAGTGATTATATAGCAAGGAAAAGCTCCGCAATTTATGTGGGAATTTTGTCTTCTATAAAAATAGTAGTTCCTTTGGAAAATGGCAGAAACGCAATATTGGCATTAAATAGGAAAAGGCAATTTTCCTTATTTAATTATGGCCAATATCTTTGCCAGAGCTTGGATTAGTCATAAATATCAACTCCACCAATTCTCATGAATTTAGGAGATGACTAGCTATGCCTTTGGATTTTATTCCTCAGAAAGGCAAGAAAAGGAATAAATCATAATTCAAAAATATTGCATTGGACTTGGTAATATTTTTGCATATCCAAGGTTCAAAAAGATAGGGTGATCTCTGGGAACAATTGGGAGGATCAACAGATCAAAGGAAATGATAGCTCCTTTGTAATCACAAAGGGCACATTCAAATTCCAAAAATTTGGAATTAGGGTTTGAGAGGGTTTGGGATGATGCAAATGAGGTCTTGCCCACTGAAAAAGACATGAGCAAGATTTTGAAAGGTTGAAAATGACAAAATTTCTCAGAGTCATCCAGCAAACTCAGGAGAAAATTTTGAAAATGAGTGCCAGGAGAGAATAACAGCACAAAAAATTGATAACCCAATTTTGGGGCTCTTACAACTCTGCCCCCCTTAAAAAGAATCTCGTCCTCGAGATTGCTAGGGTTACCGCACAAATGAAAGAATAACCTCTGGGTTAATTTTTTAACCCCTTGGTCAAATTCAAGCGAGAGAGGGGCACCGATAATTGGTACACCCGAGGAGGGATATGGAAAAACAGGGTTACCTCCACGGCTAGGGGCACTCGAGATTAGACGCCCGAAAAATGCTAGATGCACCAAATGAACAGTGGTTTCACTTGCTGACATGTGGGTCCAGAGCCCACTGGCAGCCTCCTCCTTCTACCTCCGGCTTGCTGCTTCTTCTTCGTCGCTGCTCCGCGTGCGGCGTAGCGCAGCGCGCATCTAGCTTCTAGGGCGATGAGGACCCTAGTGCCGCAGTGCGCGGCGTGCATGGCGCCTGTGCAGCGAGCACTCACGTCGCGAGCCAGCACCTTGTCGGCACTACTCACGGATTCGCCTCCTGGACACCGGTGATCGAGCGACGAGCGGTTCTCCTGGACCTCGCTCACCGTACATCGGGGTTGGGCTATAAAAATGGCAGCGCGGCTCTCCTCCAATGCACAAACACAATGCCGCTCTACTACCTCTTCGGTTTGGACGAGATTGAGCCGAGCTCCTTCTGCGAGGAGGTGTTCCTGGTGGCACTGCGGTTGTTCCTCGCAGTGCTGCTGGGCACACTGATCGGCTCATCACTCCTCCTACTGATTCTCATCAGGAATGAACGAGCTCGGAACAACGCGCGGCTGGGTGCGGGTGCTCGAGATGCGGGAGAAGATGGTGCACTGCGTGGTCCTCCGCCATGATTGATTCTCCGTCGCTTTGCGCCGGCGGAGTAATCGCGTGTGCGGTGGAGCGGTGGTGGCGATCTACCTACGCCACGCAAGGCAGTGACAGTGGTGGTGGTGGGGTCTAGATGCAGGTGAGGTGGCTGCGCCAGCTCAAGAATCACAGGGAGTACGGAAAAATTTTCTGGATAGCTCCACGAAATGTAGGTGTCGAGGTAGAATTGGAGTTGAAATCTGTATCGGGGTAGTTATACTGGTTCGAATGAAATAAGGTGGGTAGTGTTTCCCCCATAAATGAAATCGGAAGAAAGAATTCGAGACGAGGAATTTCCAGGCAGAAATGCCTCTGCGGGGTTCTGGATTTGAAAATTCGACACACGGGGTATGCACAGATAGATAGGGATATGTGACTTTGCATCCCCCCGAGTACTGCCCGGAGGTACTCGTGGGTGAACCGGGTATGCGTGTGTTATGCAGTAATCTACACTAACAAACAGACAGAGATAAAAATCATGCAACGAAAAGCACAACAGACAAATCATTCTAAAGCATTTTAATGCTAGTGGGTATATATATAATCCTGGTATATATATATACCTAAACCAGTGCGCATTTTATTAAAGACTCAGGACGAGTAAATGTTGTGTTTAGTGTATGTGCTCTACTGATTAAAATCTTGTTAACTCACATTGCCAACCCTGTCAAACATCTCTGTTTGACAGAGAGACAAACCAACACAACAATCCAACATCAAGAAAGCAAGCATAAACACATCATACGAGTTACAACAGTGCAAGCATACAACCAAGCACGAGCGCTCTACGCGCTAAACGAAACTACTCATACCAGGGTACATGGTTCTATCCTCATATCGGGAACGAACTAACAGATTGACCTACTTACAGAAACAACTGGTTGCGCGGCTGAGATCAAGCTAAGGGCTTGCTTTGCTGGGGCTCTTCGGGAGGACAAAGACTGAGCCAATCTCCATCTTCATCATTCGAGATCACTATGGGTTGGGTTCGTCTACCGGGGGTGTGGCTGAAATTGATCCAAGCATATGCTGCTGGTGGATCCGGAAAAGAGTCTTGTTGAGAGTGATGATGTTTGGCCGAGGCCACAACACCGGATGAGAGGGTAGCACTGGCTCGGATAGTGTTGGGTGAGCCACTTGAGATGCGAACTTACGAGCCTCACAGTAAGCTTCCTTGACAACTCGCACCGCATCGTTGTCCAAGGTTCTGAATTCGGCAAGCATCCTTGAAATCATCATTCCCTGGGCAGTGATATACTGCACCAGGCGAGCGATTGCGGGGTCATTCCCTTGGATAGAGGGGGATGGTTGAATTCATGACGCTGTAACAATGGGGAAGAAACAAAACTCCCTTCGATCTGCCACTTGCGGGAACTTGGCTCAGAGGTATAGGATTGCCTCTACAGCAGCGGCCTGGATGGCCAAATCAGTGGTAGGCATGGCTCTACCCTGAAAAACCAACGGCTGGCCATCTGCTGCAGGGCCGGGGCTGATGTGCACCCTTGCATCATAGTGATGAAGGTGAGGAACGGGCGTTGACTGGAACACCAGGTAGTCGGGGCTAGCATCATAGCCAAAGGCTTGGGTGAGCATCTCAGCAAGAAGGGGTGGAAAGCCAGGATGGTTGGCGGCGCTTGTGCGGCTATGGAACCTAGTAGTTTTGAGGGTGCTAGACACGACTGGAGTGTTACTAGCTAGGCTTCTCTGCAGGGACATGGCTGAATGAGGAGTGAGTGATACGGCTAGCGGAAAGGGGGCTTTTATAGGCAGCTATGCGGGACATGCCGCATGGTGTGGACCCTTTCCCTTAATGGTGAAGGGCAAGCGGTGCAGCCGACCAGAAAGGATGTGGCTGCTACTTGCTCCACGGATAACTAGGCGGGGACAGCGGGGTGAGGACGTGTCGGTCCCGACTGCGCCACCTGTGGATTAACAGTGGCCATGCCGGATGCGAGGGATGAGTCAAATCCCTTAGGGTAATTACGGTTTAATGGCAGTGGTGATCTAATGCTAGGATAACCTATGCCAGCCTGGCTGCTCTGATACCATGCCCTGTGGCACCCCGATCCATATGGAGCAGGGGGCCTTCGTACGTCAGCCCAGGATAACACCTGACGCACGACAGGTCCATAATATAGCATTCTAGGTACAATAATATTCATCAAATACATGTATATGAAGTTACACCATTGATGGATACAATTATTTGGCATTGCCCTAAGGCTATTAAACGACAGCGGAAGTCTGATTGAATGGCGGCGGGAGTCTTGGTTTGGCAGCATAATAACTCTGGATGGGCTCCACAACTCACAGGACTGGCAAGGTTACAGCATAGCACGACGAATCAAGCGAACAACTCGGGTACGACCTACGAAACTGGCATGACATGCCAGGTCAGTACATTGAATGTACTTGCAAGACAACCAAATACATAGCATCCAAACAAGCAGAAGATAAAGCAAGAACCGAGCGCATGCAACAACCTATCTCATATCAATTAGTAAACATGGCATGATAAAAATCAACTAAGCATGAACAAAATCATAGCATCTACTAACATGGCACTGACATGGCATATCAAATCATGCTTCTAACATGGCAAAGGCAAAACATAGCATATCATCTCAATCAGGGTATAATTTAGCGTATCAATCAAAACATGACATGGCATCATGAAATTATGCTGAAAACAAACTACCAATAATATCCAACGCATACATAGCATAGTAACTTTATGCAATCATCTTCTGTTCTATCATGGTTCTTTAAATGCAAATAATGACATATTACTCATGCAATGTGACCAAACCTGTACACCGAGTCCCTCGGACTCTCTTATCAACAGGTTGCCTCGCAACCGAACAGTGACCTTTCCGGCGATCACAACCATGACCAACACTTGTTCTCCAACACTTATCGAGACCTCGTCTCATGATCATATCAAAATATCGTCGTGACTCCTCACGACTATCTCATAGTCCAAGTCACCATATTGTTGTTATCACATATTTATTTACCAACTTAATTGTTTTGGTTTATCCTCCATTTCGACCAAGACCTGATAGTGGGACCTACTATGAACTGTTGCTATCGATAGACTTTATACACTCTGCAGAGGTAGCACACTGTACCCACACCAGGAACCCATGGCCTTGTCATCCCATTCGGGTGGACCAACGGCATTCCGACGAAACCGATCTACTGCCATGACGCTCTCCCGGCCACTCCGACCCAATCCCCAACGGGCTGGTTCTGGGTGGCCCCGTGTCTACCAAAGACACCCCGACCACCGTCATGGTCAAAACACTCCCATGCGGGGACTCGGTACCATAATCTTCTCAACGAACACACAAGGTTATGTCTGCTTACCTGATCAGGGTAAGCACGCCCATAACCTTCCCTAGTTGGAGGCACCGACGAGAGGTCGCGACAATAGCTCGCATTAAGGCCTTCCCATAAAGGCAAATGTGGCTGCACTGAAAAAGTTCGGTTTGGCGGCACTATGACTCGATCCCATCGATGACGGAGGAGGTTTGTTATTACTAAGTCATTTTATTTCCTTCTCCATCATCATGAGCATATTTAACATGGATGCAACAATGAGCATGCAGCATACAAATGCATAAAAAAATATCGAACTCCTCAAGTGCACAACTATAACATAAATAACATGACAATACCATATCAGCGGTGCATTACAATCCTCATATCATTTTATAATGATGACATGTAAATAAAGTAGAGTAGTGACATGGCATTATTAATAATAACATTCTAATTAGCATGGCAAAAGATATCATGAAAACACATGCATGCGAGATAGCATAACGGAATAACTGCAAACGAAAACGATATGAAACAACTGCAACTGCACACACAAGGTGCAAGCAAAGTCAACATGCAAGTTCGGGGCTCATGATAAGAGGTTGGCTTGCCTGGGGGTCGACAAATACTCCGGGAAGAAGTGGGAAACGATCGCAGAAAGATTTGCCGGAAACAGTTCTCTCACGGAGGGGGCTGTTTACGGGCAAGGGTAAAATGGTCATTTTCATTGTGTGAAAATATTACGACATCAACAGAATGGGCTCGACGAAAAGAAGACGTGGGCTTTGGAATCACCTGATTCAGAGTTACGGGTAAAAAGATACGGACATTTAAAGCTCAGGGACTAGTCTGTAAAAATACTTCTACAAACAGGTCCCTGGTAGTTTAAACAGAACGTGTCTTTTATTAAAATTCGTCTTCCAGAGAAGGAAACGGATTACCGGCCGAAGGAGAGGAAGAATGCGCTCTCTGAGAATGAAACTGTGTTTTCCAGAAATACGCTTTCGCGCGGGGAAAGTGGTGTCGTGGCGGGGGCGCCGCCAATTATCCACGCTGGCACTGGGCCAGGCCCGTCGGTCGCCGATAGGTGGGGCCGCGCGTGGAGGGGCCCGCCTGGCCTGGCGTCTTCAACCTCCCGCTCGGGGGCGCGACGAGCTGAGGCAGGGGATCGCCCCGACGAGGATCGCCGGCGACTCCGGCCACCTCGCGGGCCGTGCGACCTACCAAAATGCTCAGGCCGGCGAGAGGCACCTCAGGGTGGTGCTATCTTCCGCCGAGGAACGCCGGGGAGGGAGCTGCACGGCCCATGGCGGAGGGTGGGTTCGGACGCCGGTGAAGAGGGCGCTCTGGTGAGGGAGAGGGGAGGCTGAGGCTACGGGGCGGCTCACTGGAACATGGGGGATGCGGTGGTGGTGAGAGAACGGAGAGGGGAGGCCCTGGTCGCCGGAATCAGCGAAGGCCGAGGCGGCGGCCATGGCGATGGGGAGGAGGCCAGAGAGGCTCCGAGGCGAGGGGGAGAGGTGCGAGAGGTTGGGGAGGGTTTCTGATGATCTCCAGAGGCTCGAGGGCGGGCTATATATAGCCGGGGCAAAGAGGGGAGGAGGTGGCACGCGGCAGGCGACGTGTCCGTGCGCCGGCGAGGGCGCAGCATCGGCAGACGCGGCCAAAGCTCACGGGGAGCGGCGGGAAGGCGACGAGGAGGGTGCGGACGGGCGCCAGGAAGTCACGGAATCGAGCAATGATCGCGGACGAGAGGAGTAAACGGACACCAGGGAGGGAGGCGACGACGCACAGTGGCACACTATTCCGGTCATTGGCACGGCTCGCCGGAGATGAAAACGAGGGGGGCAATGGTCTAGAGGGAAGACAACGACGAGGGGGAGCTACTGGACATTAATGGTGAGGCCAGAGACGGTCGGGGTAGCGTTGCCGACGACAACAGTGGCTAGACCACCGTTTTGGATAGTTAGACTCGTGGTCACCACTGGCATGGCGCGCTCTGAGGTTTTTACTGAGGTAATATCATGTCTACCACGTAGTCCTTCCAGCGTGGAGTATTACTACTGTAAAGAGAGGGGTAGAGACAAAGTGAGCTGAGTGAAACAAGCTCCACAAATTTACTGCTGCAAACTTTACCACACTCTAGAGAGTAAACCAGAGAGGGTAAAAGATAAACTTGATGTCTGGGAGGCTTAGGGTAGAAAGGAATATGGTCCTAGGAGTTTTTAGGTAAAATGGACAACTATTTACCATAGTTGCTGTACAACCACCAAAACTGACCCAGAAACTGAATCATGATGAAGCACTCACTAGGAGTGATGAATTAGGCTGAAACTTGGCATATCTTGAGGATTTGGACATACAATGATGCTGTAAAAAGTTCATACCAAATGGACTCACCAAAATGGTACTTCCTTCACAGCTATCATTTCTGTCCAAAAACTTCAGAAAAAATCCTCAGGGCAATTGGCTAGATGAAATGATCACAAATCTTGTGAAGATAGGTTATATGGATATGAGAATGCCTGAGAATATTTTCAGTCATAATGGAGCAAGATAAAATACACTTGCTTCACAAACTGGAAATGTGGACAGAAACAAAGAATTGCTCCTGTGCTCACATAGTTCAACGAAATGAACTGAAATTGGGTGGAGGCTAATGATTTGAGACACTTGAAGGATGGAAAAGTTTCATACCATTTTGAAACTCTATGAAGGTACTTCCTTCACAAAGTTACATTCTGGTCAGAAACTTTGAAAAATTGCACAGGGAGCTAGGATGAGGGGATTGAGCTCATATTTGGAATTCATGGGTTATTTACCAATGTTAAACACCCTGCCAAATTGCAGCTCAATTGGAATTAGGAATAAAGCACTTCCTTTGCAAAGTTTCAGAGAAGGCAAAAACTTGCATTGGGTCATGTGCCCAATTTTTGAACTGAGGAACATGAGATGAGGATGGAACTAGTGATTATATAGCAAGGAAAAGCTCTGCAATTTATGTGGGAATTTTGTCTTCTATAAAAATAGTAGTTCCTTTGGAAAATGGCAGAAATGCAACATTGGCATTAAATAGGAAAAGGCAATTTTCCTTATTTAATTACGGCCAATATCTTTGCCAGAGCTTGGATTAGGCATAAATATCAACTCCACCAATTCTCATGAATTTAGGAGATGACTAGCTATGCCTTTGGATTTTATTCCTCAGAAAGGCAAGAAAAGGAATGAATCATAATTCAAAAATATTGCATTGGACTTGGCAATATTTTTGCATATCCAAGGTTCAGAAAGATAGGATGATCTCTGGAAACAATTGGGAGGATCAATAGATCAAAGGAAATGATAGCTCCTTTGTAATCACAAAGGGCACATTCAAATTCCAAAAATTTGGAATTAGGGTTTGAGAGGGTTTGGGATGATGCAAATGAGGTCTTGCCTAGTGAAAAAGACATGAGCAAGATTTTGAAAGACTGAAAATGAAAAAAATTCTCAGAGTCATCCAGCAAACTCAGGAGAAAATTTTGAAAATGAGTGCCAGGAGAGAATAACAGCACAAAAAAATTGATAACCCAATTTTGTGGCTGTTACACGATCGGCTTCAGTTAGGAGCAGTAGCGAAGGAATCGCTTGATCAGTTCAGTTAACAGCCATTGATCGATCGCTCGGGTTCAGTAACGCGTAGCCTGCAGTGCAATTGCTCGGGTTCAGTTAGAGCCCAACGCCTCGCTTGGGTTCAGTTAGAGCCAACGCCTCGCACACGCACGCGTACGTGTACGAGAGAAACGTGCATCGCTCGGCCCCCGACATCCCACTGTAACCGGGAACTCCCCAAAATTTTCCTCCCCCTCACTTCTACCATGGTTTTTTCCGTCATGGATCGCCCAAAGAATGTCATGCAGTTGCGTCTCCGGGCCGCCCAAGACAAAAAGCCCATTTTCTGTCATGATTTTTTGTCATAGAAGTAGGAGCCCACCACATCTATGATGATACCGGGTTTTGTCACAATTATCGTCATAGAAGTGTCATATGTATGACCGATTTTTTTTGTTCGGCCCAAAATGTCACGGATGTGTCTTTTTTTGTAGTGACACCTCTCTCTACTCATTTTTCTCTCCACTAACCCACCCATCCACACACCGCACACATCTCTCCTCGTCCACTCTCTCTCTTGTAACACCCCTATGTATTAAACTACCATAACCTACTATTGTTACCTACCTGCTTATCCTATATGCTTAGTATAGGTTGGTTAGTGATCCACCAGTGACCCCTCACCTTGTCCCTGTTGCCCCTACTTTTATGACCGATGACTTGATCAATGTGATCGACGTCCAGAGCCCAACATGTCACCTCACACCCCCTTAGTTGTATGACTCTGCAGAGCTACTATCGAGTGCCAAGGGTGATACCTCGTAACACACTCTTGATGATAACTCTATAGTATAACTAGTCGGTAGTAGATTTACGGAGGGTGATTCCTCCTTCACCACTTTCGATAACGACTCTGTCATGCAACCCCTCGAGTGTGAACCTTCGAGGGTGATTCCTCCAAGTTCGCCTTTATGGTTACATCAAGTGGAAGCACTGGTACAATGAGCTGCTATATAAACGGTTTTTAACCCCTTTCTGCGATGACATTTTAAACCGTCGCCTAGTGTGGGTGATAGGGGGGTTCCTTCCCACACGACCTAGAAACCTTCGGGGATAGGGAGTAGCAATGCATACATTTT
Source organism: Triticum dicoccoides (assembly GCF_002162155.2). Taxonomy (NCBI): domain Eukaryota; kingdom Viridiplantae; phylum Streptophyta; class Magnoliopsida; order Poales; family Poaceae; genus Triticum; species Triticum dicoccoides. Next base: position 506,114,898 of record NC_041380.1, read on the forward strand.
CGATAACTAAGTGTATGCGTTGCCGACATGTATCCCAAACGCTCCATCCTTGCTACTCGTTTGTGCTTCCATTACCATCGCAGTTGGACTTCTATGGTTTCACCTTATACCAGGCATAGGCCAGGCACGGGATTTTTCCAGGCACATACCAAACTAGCTCTATATTTATGATGTGCGCCACATCACAAGCAGTTCATGTTTGTAAAGTGTGTGCGATAAAGCGACAATAACACACATTTAGTTTTGTTGCACCATTTGTGATATTGTCTCACATTACACACACTTTGCAAATAGCAACTGTGTGCATGGTTACACACGTTTCCTCTCCGTGAACCATTTCAGATTATGATGTATATCACACAAGCTGTGCTTCCTAGACCGTGTGCACCGTAATGACCTGCAGAGCATAATTTCACCCTAATTTAATGGCTGCTATTTAAAATTGTATCGAATTTGAATTTAAAAGTAGGCTATAGCTTTATTCATATTCATCAGGTTCAAACAACCAATCATTATTGAATTCACCGGTACACATGTTGAAGATTTACATAAGAACCAAATAAAGAATGATAAACCAGGGTTGTATACTTGTACTATTAAAGATGATAAAGAAAGAGGTGAGAGACTTGTAGTTTCTTATCTAAAACTAAAACTTATAGTTTTTTCTCTGAGAATCATGTTGTCTGCACTTTTATATGAAACTACATTTTTCAAGTGCTAAAAATAGATCTCTAGAATTCATAAAATACTTCATATGCTCAATACTGCAAATCTGAAATTCAAAAGACATTCATATTCGAAAGTACTCTCAAAATACACAACACAAAACACAATTCATAACCTGCAAATACTGACAACCCTAACCCCCTCCTAACAATTCACAACATGCCGACTATTTGGTTGGGGGGCAGTCCCCTCCTATTCCTGGGCGGTAGACAGCCGCCCTGTGAGTCGATGTGAACGACGAGGGAGGGGATGGCGGGGAAGCGTCATCAGGCCAACTGCTTTTCTCCTCTTGCAGTTGGGTTCGGTCGACGAAGACTCCACTGGCTCGCTCTGGCACAGCACCCTCACAAACGGCACCATGTAGATGCTCGATTCTTCAATCTTTGGTGGATGCTCCATCTTGGATCGATACTCCCACAACCGCTGCCTCATGATCGGATTCGGTGAATCTGTTTGCTCCATGGCCCATAGGAGCAGCTCTATGTATTCCTGCACGACTCCCTTCGAGAGTATTGCCGTCTTTTCGCTCTGTTGCGGATATTTGGCCATGGATGTTGCTGTCACCGCTAGTTGGTCCTTATTGTCAAACCAAGACTGTATCTCCAACATCCTAGCTAGCTTCACAGGGTCGCCATGTGTGATCCTTACGTATCGTTTGTACTTCTCCATAAATCTACTTGTCCAGAGCACCTTCACTCGCTGGCGGTGGTTTTTGAATGGAAGAGCAAAGAAGCGGCGCTGGTTTTGGATTATAACGGGAGAGGAGCGGCACTGGTTTTGGATTGGAACAGGAGAGGAGGGGCGGTGGTTTTGAAATGGAAGAGGAGAGGGCGGTGCTGGATTTAGATTGGAATAGGAGAGGAGCGGCGGTGGTTTAAGAGGAGAGGAGCGGCGCTGGTCTTGGAAGTATTTTTTGTTTTGCGTATTTTGGATCAAAGTTTGACCACGTATTATATTTGACAAGCAAAATGTGAATGCATGTCACCAAAAATTGCATCTTTTGGTTTTATCTGAATGTACTTTCAAATTATATTATTTTTGCAACGTATAACATATATTTTATTTATGAAAATCATGGTCAATTATGACCTAGAATAAAAGGGAGACTAGTTAATGTGGGCTCCCTTTCTTAATTGAAGGGTAAATTGGTTTTGATTTTGATCCAGCCACATCGCGTCGGCCCTCTTGTCCAATCCTAAATCGCTGCCGCATGCTCCTCTCCCTCTTCTCCATTGCAAAACCACCTCCTCTCCTCTCCATCAACTCCATTCCAAAACCATCGTCTCTCCTCTTCCTCTTCTCCATTGCAAAACCACCCCCTCTCCTCGCCATCTTCTCCATTGTAAAACCACCGTCTCGCCTCTCCCTCTTCTCCATTGCAAGACCACTGTCTCGCCTCTCCCTCTTCTCCATTGCAAAACCACCCCTCTCCTCTCCATCTTCTCCATTGCAAAACCACTATCTCGACTCTCCCTCTTATCCATTGCAAGACCACTGTCTCTCCTCCCATCTTCTAAAGCTAGCACCAGACCTCTCAGAAGGACATCTATGGAGAGGATGCAACAGCGAAACGGGCCGATCACCGGTGGCGACCAGGTGAAGTTAGCCAGGTTGAAGGAGATCCTTACTTGGTTTGACAACGAGTGGGAGATTTCGAGGACGGTGAGGGCCATGTGGCAATGTATGAGAAAGAGCGAGACAATGGCGATGAGGGCATCGATGTACTCCTCGGCGACAGTCACGCCGCAGCCCTTCAAGTTCATCGGGTATCTTCTCTGGGCGATGGAGCAGACAGATTCGCCCAAGGTGAAATTCAGGTGAAGGTGGTGGGCGTACAGGTTGAAGATCGAGCATCCACTGGATAACGAATCGATGGAGTATGATGTTCCATTCGTGAGGGTATGGAGCTAGCCGGAGCCACATGAGTATTCATTCTCCCACCGTAAGAGGAGGCCGGATGGCACCATGTCGCTTCCCTGCCGTTCTCCACGGTTCCCTCGCCGCTCTCCTCGTTTCAACGGCAGTGGTAGGATTTAAGGTAAGCTTCACACTAACCTAATCTTCTATCTGCTCATGCTTACAATCAGTGTGACGGCTAATGAAAATCATGCTTACAATCAGTCTCTGAGTACTATGCCAATCACCCTAAAATAGCTTTGGACCAAAAACAAAGTTGTGACACTGTGTACAAATAAAGAAAAATATATTGGTGCTTCTTTCAGAAAAGAGTACTCCCTAGAAAAGTGCCAATATAAGCTACTAGTATTTGGTTAGAGAATTTGCTGCTGAGAAAGATCCGTCCACAGAGAGCGCCACACATCCCATTGGTGGTCGTGGTGGATGCCAATGCTTAGATGGAGTATTATTGGTGTCGGTAATTTTTACTTGGCACACCTTGCACTCTGCATATATGTCGGTTCCATCCATACATTTGTGCAGTTTCACCAAAATGCAGTTGAATAACCCTGTTTGCATAGATAATGAAAAAGCGTGATTACATTATAGTGGCACTAGTTGATGAAACATACACTAATAAATAGAAGAAAATATTGTGATAGTATCATAGTATGCCATGCCGCGAGGGCGAGATGGGCCCTGCGACGCCTCATACGGTAGGCCTCATATTGAAAATCGACCCAATTCTCCCCGATACACCTTCTGTCAGTGATGAACATCTGTGTACAACGGTAGTACAAGGAGGGGCTGAACCAAAATCGATCTCGCACTTGTGCACTCCTTCATAGTCTCCCTCCACTTGGTCCCTTGCACCATCTTCCAGCCCCACCAGATTTTGCCACATGTATAATCTAAAAGACTCCATGGTTGAACTTAAGCATAATGCACAGACCTCAAAACACAAGCACTTCTCCTTTTTTCTAAAATCTTCCATATCATAATTGCCCAATTTTTTTACATGAATTGCCATTATTTGTTTTTACTTTATGCTTTACAGCACATAATTCCATGAATTCTAAAATAGATTAGCTTTTTTATAAAAACTAACTGATTTTGAATGAGATGAACTATAAGAATTAAACAAACATCTACATCATGCATACATGACTCAAAGCTTACATGCTATAGTGTGGTATTTATTTATAATTTGGTGGACAAATCTCATGCATGCAATGCGCGTGTACCTTACTAGTCTAAATGGTGTTTGTGTGTGTGTTGTGCGCGTTAAACACATTGTTACGTAGTATCATACATGGTTTAGATTCCGAACATCTAGCTAGACCATACATGTACTATGATTTGAATTCAATATAAAATGGATTCATATATTTGAATTTGAGATCGTATGTACATGTAGTTCGTATTTATATAGGAATTTACTACTCCTATATTCATGTCATGTGTTGTGAAAATAATATTTAGATGGTTGTATAACTAACCCGAGTACAATCCCACTAAAACAGGGAAAATGTACTCAAATTTAGTCCATATGCTAGACAACACGAATTGTTTTTTATTGTTGTGGGAAGTGCAAATTGATTTGGTACTGTACACATTATGGTTTATTGTCCGAATTTTTTAGTTTTTGTTGTTGTTGTTGTATTTGAATGCATTTCTAGTAATATAGTAAACCGGGACATGGCTCTCTCTAGTGAGGTGCGAACTGTCTTTTTTTGTACACGTTAAGCTTGTTCTCTCAAAATTCCAAGCCACGTCTTGTTATGCCGAAATTTCAGCTAGCATCTCTATCGTGCTATGAAAGTCCCGGCTCTTCAACCCGCGCCTTGTTACCTTGAAATTTTAAGATATCTCTTTGTCTCGTTTTGCTTTGAAAACTCCATCCATCTCTGTATTTGGCACTCTTCTTCGACGTGGCCGGATCTCACAATGATTTCAACGCTCTCCGGTGTTTGCAATGCTGGCAGAACACAACTGCCCAGAGGTCAATGTTGACATCAATGGCCACCACTACAACAAAGGATACTACCTCACTGACGGTATCTATCCTTAGTGGACTATTCTTGTGAAGACCATCCCCAACCTTGTAGGAGAGAAGAGGAAGAGATTTTTTACAAGAGCAAGAGAGTGCTAGGAAGGATGTGGAGAATTCCTTTGGTGTTCCTCAATCTCGATGGGGGCATCATTCGGTATCCTGCTAGAACTTGAAGCACCAAGAAGTTGTGGGAGGTGATGACTACTTGCATGATAATCCACAACATGATCGTAGATGATGAGCACCAGAAACGTATCTATGATTAGGGGTTTCAGTTCCAAGGTGACAATGTTGTGCCTGAGCATGGAGGAGCGGCAATGTTTGCACAGTTCATCGAATTTCATCATCAAATGAGTGATTGGGAAACTCACATGCACTGCAAAATGATTTGGTTGAGCATATGTGATCTCACATTGGCAACCAATAGATATATCTTTCTTTAATGTATTTGAGACAATTTAATTTTCACTTGGCTTGTAAACTATGATATAGTTGTTTGGTTGTGAAACTATATAATATGTTTGTATTTTGTTTGAATTATGTAAACCGGGATCAAAATTTCATCTGTTTGAGTGCTAGGCCGGCCGCGAGGATGAAAATGCGTCGGTGCATTGGGTGCACGGCCGACCCAAATTCAAAGGGGGTGGACGACGAGCGGGCGGCCAATCCAAACGGAGAAAGAGCGCGTCCATTTGGGTGCACGCGTTGGAGTTGCTCTAAAACCAACTCCAAGGACCCATTTCGTCGGTCGCCGGTGTACGTTTGAGCCTGAGCGAACGGGGAAATGCGCCCCAAGACAAAGATTCATTTAGTTTTTTGCCTGCCTTGTGTTCGCTTGGACTCATATTCTCTCCAAATTTGAGACAGGTTTGGATCCGAAGCGGACACAAACCAGACGTTCTATGTGTCCTCCATGTCTGTCTGTGTCCAGTCTCTGCTCATATGTCAACTACCCACCTCTCTCTCCTCATTTTTCTCTCCACTAACCCACCCATCCACGCACCACACACATATCTCCTCGTCCTCTCTCTCTCTCTCTCTCTCTCTCTCTTGTAACACCCCTATGTATTAAACTACCATAACCTACTATGGTTACCTACCTGCTTATCCTATATGCTTAGTATAGGTTGGTTAGTGATCCACCAGTGACCCCTCACCTTGTCCCTGTTGCCCCCACTTTTTTGACCAATGACTCGATCAATGTGATCGATGTCCAGAGCCCGACATGTCACCTCACACCCCCTTAGTTGTATGACTCTACAAAGCTACTATCGAGTGCTGATACGTCTCCAACGTATCTATAATTTTTGATTGTTTCATGCTATTATATTATCAACCTTGGATGTTTTATATGCATTTATATGATGTTTTATATGATTTTTGGGACTAACCTATTAACCTAGAGCCCAGTGCCAGTTTCTGTTTTTCCTTGTTTTTGAGTTCTACAGAAAAGGAAAATCAAACGGAGTCCAATTGACCTGAAACTTCACAAAACTTATTTTTGGACCAGAAGAAGGCCATGGAGTAAAAGAGTTGGGCCAGAAGAGTCCCGGGCTTCCCACGAGGGTGGGGGGGGGGCGCCTCCCTACCTCGTGGACAGCCCAGAGACCCGCCTGACTTGTTCTCAACGCCAAAACCTCTTATATATACTAAAACTTCCAGAAAGAAACCTAGATCAGGAGTTCCGCCGCAAGCCTCTGTAGCCACCGAAAACCAATCTAGACCCGTTCCAGCACCCTACCGGAGGGGGGAATCCCTCTCCGGTGGCCATCTTCATCATCCCGACGCTCCTCGTGACGAGGAGGGAGTAGTTCACCCTCGGGGCTAAGGGTATGTACCAGTAGCTATGTGTTTGATCTCTCTCTCTCTCTCTCTCTCTCTCTCTCTCTTGTGTTCTTGAGTCGGCACGATCTTGATGTATCGTGAGCTTTGCTATTATAGTTGGATCTTATGATGTTTCTCCCCCTCTATCTCTTGTGATGAATTGAGTTTTCCCTTTGAAGTTATATTATTGGATTGAGTCTTAAGGAATTGAGAACACTTGATGTATGTCATGCATGTGCTTATCTGTGGTGACAATGGGATATCACGTGATCCACTTGATGTATGTTTTGGTGATCAACTTGCGAGTTCCGTGACCTCGTGAACTTATGCATAGGGGTTGGTGAAGGAAATATGCCCTAGAGGCAATAATGAAGTTATTATTTATTTCCTTATATCATGATAAATGTTTATTATTCATGCTAGAATTGTATTAACCCGAAACATGATACATGTGTGAATACATAGACAAACAGATTGGCACTAGTATGCCTCTACTTGACTAGCTAGTTGATCAAAGATGGTTATGTTTCCTAACCATAGACATGACTTGTCATTTGATAAATGGGATCACATAATTAGGACAATGATGTGATTGACTTGACCCATTTTGTCATCTTAGCACTTGATCGTTTTAGTTTACTCCTATTGCTTTCTTCATGACTTATACATGTTCCTATGACTATGAGATTATGTAACTCCCGATTACCAGAGGAACACTTTGTGTGCTACCAAACGTCACAACATAACTGGGTGATTATAAAGGTGCTCTACAGGTTTCTCCGATGGTACTTGTTGAGTTGACATAGATCAAGATTAGGATTTGTCACTCCGATTGTCGTTGAGGTATCTCTAGGCCCATTCGGTAATGCACATCACTATAAGCCTTGCAAGCATTGCAACTAATGGGTTAGTTACGGCATGATGCATTACAGAACGAGTAAAGAGACTTGCCGGTGACGAGATTGAACTAGGTATTGAGATACCGACGATTGAATCTCGGGCAAGTAACATACCGATGACAAAGGGAACAACGTATGTTGTTATGCGGTTTGACCGATAATGATCTTTGTAGAATATGTGGGAGCCAATATGAACATCCAGGTTTTGCTATTGGTTATTGATCGGAGACGTGTCTCGGTCATGTCTACATATTTCTCGAACCCGTAGGGTCCGCACGCTTAAAGTTCGGTGACGATCGGTATTATGACTTTTTGTGTTTTGATGTACCGAAGGTAGTTCGGAGTCCCGGATATGATCACGGACATGACTAGGAGTCTCGAAATGGTCGAGACGTAAAGATCGATATATTGGACTACTATATTCGGACACCGGAAGTGTTCCGGGTGATTTCGGAGAAAATCGGAGTGCCGGAGGGTTACCGGAACCCTCCCGGGAGAAATAATGGGCCTTATGGGCCTTAGTGGAGAGAGAGAGAGGGCTGGCCGAGGGCAGGCAGGCCGCGCGCCCCTAGGAGCTCCTAACTGGCGCGTTACGCGCTGCCGAACGAAACCGGTGCTCACGCGCTCCCTGGCGTGGGCTGGCCCACGACCATGCAGTGCAACGAAAAAAATGAATTTATTGCGGGAAGAAAACGGTGGATCCTATGGCATTTCCTGCGTTTTTTTGCTTCCAGTTTTCCACTGTTTCTCCGGTTTTCCGTTCTTTTGCTCTGGGTTTTTTTTCTGTTTTGATTCCTTTTTCGTTCATTTTCTTTTACATTATTTCGTTATTTTTCTGTTCTGTTTCTTTTTCCGTTTTCTTCTTTTTATTTGCGTATTATATAAAATGTTCACCATGTATTACATAAAATTTCATTGTATTAAGGAAAATGTTCATTGTACATTATGAAAATTGTTCACCTTTGCATATAAAAATGTTCATCGTGTATTATAAAAATGTTCATCGTATATTATGAAATTTTTCAATGTTTTTACTAAATGTTGAATGTGTATTCAAAAATTGTTCAACACATATATTCACATTGTTTCAAAAATGTTCATCATGTATTATTTAAAATGTTTAATGGATATAAAAATGTGCAGGATATATATATATTTTTTTGATTTTTTCTATTTTAGTTTTGGTTATTCAATGAGTATACAATTGTTCACTATGTTTCTTAATTTTGTTCAGTATATATTACACAATGTTCAATGTGTATTCACAAATTGCTCAATGTATTTTCACAAATGTTTAGTACGTGTCCGAAAATTCTTCAGCGCATATATTCCTATTTTTTAAATGTTCATCGTATATTAAAATAAGTTCATAATGTATTATTTAAAATATTCAGCTTATTAATGTCAACGGATATCGCAAAATGTTCAACGGATATTACAAAAAACAAGTTCACTTATTTTTTGAGAAAAGGTACAGAGAAAAAAGAAAAAAAGAAAAGACAAAAGTAAAATGTACAGAAGAAAAGAAGAAAGAAGAAAGAAGACAATAGAAAAAACGATGGAACCAGTCACACTAGATGAGGGTGGTTGGTTGGTCGCTACATTCACGCTAAACAAAGGAAGTCCTGTGTTCGAATCCCACCCCTCTCTAGCGAACTTTTTGCTGACAGGAAAAAGTAAAGGAAATGGGCCGGCCCAGTGGGGAGAGGGGGGGGGGTGCGCCCTGTACGGGTTGGCCTATATGGGGCGCTTAAGGCGCCGTTTAGGAAATGCCCGCCCCTCCCCCTCTGGTCTGAATTGGACAAGGAGAGCGGGGCGGCGCCCCCCTTTCCTTCTCCCTCTCCCCCTTCCTTTCCCCCTTCTAGTAGGAGTAGGAAAGAGGGGAGTCCTACTCCTACTAGGAGGAGGACTCCTCCTCCTGGCGCGCCATAGAGGGCCGGCCGACCTCCCCCCTTGCTCCTTTATATACAGGGGCAGGGGGCACCTCTAGATACATAAGTTGATCATTGATCCCTTAGCCGTGTGCGGTGCCCGCCTCCACCATAATCCACCTCGATCATATCGTAGCGGTGCTTAGGCAAATCCCTGCGTCGGTAGCAACATCATCACCATCAACACGCCATCGTGCTGACGGAACTCTCTCGTGAAGCTCTACTAGATCGGAGTTCGTGGGACGTCATCGAGCTGAATGTGTGCTGAACTCGGAGGTGCCGTGCATTCGGTACTTGGATCGGTCGGATCGTGAAGATGTTCGACTACATCAACTGCGTTCTCATAACGCTTCCGCTTACGGTCTACGAGGGTACGTGGACGATACTCTTCCCTCTCGTTGCTATACATCACCATGATCTTGCGTGTGCGTAGGATTTTTTTGAAATTACTACATTCCCCAACAGTGGTATCCAAGCCTGGTTTATGCGTAGATGTTATATGCACGAGTAGAACACAAGTGAGTTGTGGGCGATAGAAGTCATACTGCTTACTAGCATGTCATACTTTGGTTCGGCGGTATTGTTGGATGAAGCGGCCCGGACCGACATTATGCGTACGCTTATGCGAGACTGGTTCTATCGACGTGCTTTGCACACAGATGGCTGGTGGGTGTCAGTTTCTCCAACTTTAGTTGAACTGAGTGTGGCTACGCCCGATCCTTGAGAAGGTTAAAACAACACCAACTTGACAAACTATCGTTGTGGTTTTGATGCGTAGGTAAGAACGGTTCTTGCTAAGCCCGTAGCAGCCACGTAAAATTTGCAACAACAAAGTAGAGGACATCTAACTTGTTTTTGCAGGGCATGTTGTGATGTGATATGGTCAAGACATGATGCTAAATTTTATTGTATGAGATGATCATGTTTTGTAACCGAGTTATCGACAACTGGCAGGAGCCATATGGTTGTCGCTTTATTGTATGCAATGCAATCGCCCTGTAATGCTTTACTTTATCACTAAGCGGTAGTGATAGTCGTGGAAGCATAATATTGGCGAGACAATAACAATGCTACGATGGAGATCAAGGTGTCGTGCCGATGACGATGGTGATCATGACGGTGCTTCGGAGATGGAGATCACAAGCACAAGATGATGATGGCCATATCATATCACTTATATTGATTGCATGGAGTGAATAGCATAAAACAACCACAATTCGCGTTAGGGTTCCAAATAACTACCACAAATTTTTTTGTGACTGATAACTACCAGAATCGCTGTTGGCTGTTTCAAAAAACCCAAATCACCGACTGCTTTGCACTTGATCGCGATTATGACAGGCCGGGCCCGCACCTAAACAAACCGTCTGTTTGACCATTTGTTTGACCGTTAACTGACATGTGGGGCTCACATGTCAGTGTATCTTACACTTCAATAAAAATATCTTGAAATATATGGCCTAATTGTTTTACAGAATAGTCCCTGTAAGTTTTTTAAAAAGCAATCGGGTCCTTGGAGAAGCCACATTCGCCATGAGGAATGGCACCGGCGGCTCTGCGGCGTCCAGGTTGCGCCCAGCAGCGTAGCTGGCGGTGGAGCAGCTCAGGCGCCGGCGACTCAGCGGTGGCAGGTCGCGGGAAGCAATGTGGTCCGCGGTGGAGCAGCTCGATGTGTCGGCGGCCAGGTCGTGGGCAGCTGCGTGGTCGGCGGTGGAGAAGCACGACGGGCCGGTCGATGGCGGCGCTGGCTCGAGGTGGTGGCGGTGTGGCCGGCCTCGGCAGGGAGACGAGGCTCGTCGGGCCCGTGCACCTCTTCATGGTGGCAGTGTGGCCGACCTCGGCGCCGGCTCGAGGTGGTGGTCCATGGCGGCCCCGGCTCAAGGTGGTGGCGCCGGTGTCGGTGCGGAGACGGGGCTCCTCCAGGTGGGCGATGGGCTCGGTTCAGGTGGAGTCCTTGCCGGCCACGCCTGCTGCTCCTTGCCGGCTGACAGAGACAGAGAGAGATAAGGAAGAGAAGAAGAAGGAGGATGAGGAAGAGATAACTGACATGTGGGCCTCACGTGTCAGTTAATGGTCAAACGACGGTCAAACAAACGGCTCGTTTAGGTGCGGGCCTGACCTGTCATAAACTGGTTTAATTTCTTAGCCACGGGTGTTTTGTGTTTTTTGAAACAGTCGATGCCGACTTTGGTAGTTATCAGTCACAAACAAAATTGTGGTAGTTTTTTGGAACCCTAACGCGAATTGTGGTAGTTTTATGCTATTTACTCGATTACATGTGATGTTTATCTTTTATGCATCTTATTTTGCTTAGATCAACGGTAGCATTATAAGATGATCTCTCACTAAATTGCAAGGTACAAGTGTTCTCCCTGAGTATGCACCGTTGCGAAAGTTCATCGTGCCGAGACACCACGTGATGATTGGGTGTGATAAGCTCTACGTTCACATACAACGGGTACAAGCCAGTTTTGCACATGCAGAATACTCGGGTTAAACTTGATGAGCCTAGCATATGTAGATATGGCCTGGGAACACTAGAGACCGAAAGGTCGAGCGTGAATCATATAGAAGATATGATCAACATATTGATGTTCACCATTGAAAACTACTCCATCTCACGTGATGATCGGACATGGTTTAGTTGATATGGATCACGTGATCACTTAGATGATTAGAGGGATGTCTATCTAAGTGGGAGTTCTTTAATAATTTGATTAACTGAACCTTAATTTATCATGAAGTTAGTACCTGATAATATTTTGCATGTCTATGTTGTTGTAGATAGATGGCCCGTGCTGTTGTTCCGTTGAATTTTAATGCGTTCCCTGAGAAAGCAAAGTTGAAAGATGATGGTAGTAATTACACGGACTTGGTCCGTAACTTGAGGATTATCCTCATTGCTGCACAGAAGAATTACGTCCTGGAAGCACCGCTAAGTGCCAAACCTGCTGCAGGAGCAACACCAGATGTTATGAACGTCTGGTAGAGAAAAGCTGATGACTACTCGATAGTTCAGTGCGCCATGCTTTACGGCTTAGAACCGGGACTTCAACGACGTTTTGAATGTCATGGAGCATATGAGATGTTCCAGGAGTTGAAGTTAATATTTCAAGCAAATGCCCGGATTGAGAGATATGAAGTCCCCAATAAGTTCTACAGCTGCAAGATGGAGGAGAATAGTTCTGTCAGTGAACATATACTCAGATTGTCTGGGTACCATAACCACTTGACTCAACTGGGAGTTAATCTTCCTGTTGATAGTGTCATCGGCAGAGTTCTTCAATCACTGCCACCAAGCTACAAGAGCTTCGTGATGAACTATAACATGCAAGGGATGACTAAAACAATTCCCGAGCTCTTCGCAATGCTAAAGGCTGCAGAGGTAGAAATCAAGAAGGAGCATCTAGTGTTGATGGTTAACAAGACCACCAGTTTCAAGAAAAAGGGTAAAGGGAAGAAGAAAAGGAACTTCAAGAAGAACGGCAAACAAGTTGCTTCTCAAGAGAAGAAACCCAAGTCTGGACCTAAGCCTGAGACTGAGTGCTTCTACTACAAACAGACTGGTCACTGGAAGCGGAACTGCCCCAAGTATTTGGTGGATAAGAAGGATGGCAAGATGAACAAAGGTATATGTGATATACATGTTATTGATGTGTACCTTACTAATTCTCGCAGTAGTGCCTGGGTATTTGATACTGGTTCTGTTGCTAATATTTGCAACTCGAAACAGGGACTACAAATTAAGCGAAGATTGGCAAAGGACGAGGTGACGATGCGCGTGGGAAGTGGTTCCAAAGTCGATGTGATCGCAGTCGGCACGCTACCTCTACATCTACCTTCGGGATTATTATTAGACCTTAATAATTGTTATTTGGTGCCAGCGTTAAGCATGAACATTATATCTAGATCTTGTTTGATGCGAGACGGTTATTCATTTAAATCATAGAATAATGGCTGTTCTATTTATATGAGTAATATCTTTTATGGTCATGCACCCTTAAAGAGTGGTCTATTCTTTTTGAATCTCGATAGTGGAGATACACATATTCATAGTATTGAAGCTAAAAGATGCAGAGTTGATAATGATAGTGCAACTTATTTCTGGCACTTCCGTTTAGGTCATATTGGTATAAAGCGCATGAAGAAACTCCATTCTAATGGACTTTTGGAATCACTTGATTATGAATCACTTGGTACTTGTGAACCATGCCTCATGGGCAAGATGACTAAAACGCCGTTCTCCGGAACTATGGAGCGAGCAACAGATTTGTTGGAAATCATACATACTGATGTATGTGGTCCGATGAATATGGAGGCTCACCGCGGGTATCGTTAATTTCTCACCTTCACAGATGATTTGAGCAGATATGGGTATATCTACTTGATAAAACATAAGTCTGAAACATTTGAAAAGTTCAAAGAATTTCAGAGTGAAGTGGAAAATCATCATAACAAGAAAATAAAGTTTCTACGATCTGATGGTGGAGGAGAATATTTGAGTTACGAGTTTGATCTTCATTTGAAACAATGCGGAATAGTTTTGCAACTCACGCCACCCGGAACACCACAGCGTAATGGTGTGTCCGAACGTCGTAATCGTACTTTACTAGATATGGTGTGATCTGATACGTCTCCAATGTATCTATAATTTTTGATTGTTCCATGCTATATTATATTCTATTTTGGACATTATTGGGCTTTATTATACACTTTTATATTATTTCTAGGACTAACCTATTAACCGGAGGCCCAGCCCAGAATTGCTGTTTTTTGCCTATTTTAGGGTTTCGCGGAAAAAGAATATCAAACGGAGTCCAAACGGAATGAAACCTTCGAGAATGTGATTTTTGGAACGAACATGATCCAGAGGACTTGGACCCTAGGTCAAGCAATCAACGAGGAAGGCATGAGGTAGGGGGGCGTGCCTACCCCCCAGGAGCGCCCTCCACCCTCGTGGGCCCCCTATTGCTCCACCGACGTACTCCTTCCTCCTATATATACCTACGTACCCCCAAACTACCAGATACAGAGCCAAAACCCTAATTCCACTGCCATAACTTTCTGTATCCACGAGATCCCATCTTGGGGCCTTTTCCGGAGCTCCGCCGGAGGGGGCATCGATCACGGAGGGCTTCTACATCAACACCATAGCCCCTCCGATGAAGTGTGGGTAGTTTACTTCAGACCTACGGGTCCATAGTTATTAGCTAGATGGCTTCTTCTCTCTTTTTGGATCTCAATACAAAGTTCTCCCCCTCTGTTGTGGAGATCTATTCGATGTAATCTTCTTTTGCAGTGTGTTTGTTGAGACCGATGAATTGTGGGTTTATGATCAAGTTTATCTATGAACAATATTTGAATCTTGTCTGAATTATTTTATGTATGATTGGTTATCTTTGCAAGTCTCTTCGAATTATCAGTTTGGTTTGGCCTACTAGATTAATCTTTCTTGCAAAAGGAGAAGTGCTTAGCTTTGGGTTCAATCTTGCGGTGTCCTTTCGCAGTGACAGTAGGGGCAGCAAGGCACGTATTGAATTGTTGCCATCGAGGATAACAAGATGGGGTTTATATCATATTGCATGAGTTTATCCCTCTACATCATGTCATCTTGCTTAAAGCGTTACTCTGTTCTCTTGAACTTAATACTCTAGATGCATGCTGGATAGCGGTCGATGTGTGGAGTAATAGTAGTAGATGCAGGTAGAAGTCGGCTACTTGTCTCGGGCGTGATGCCTATATACATGATCATACCTAGATATTCTCATAACTATGCTCAATTTTGTCAATTGCTCAACAGTAATTTGTTCACTCACCGTAAATACTTATGCTCTTGAGAGAAGCCACTAGTGAAACCTATGGCTCCCGAGTCTATCTTCCATCATATTAATCTTCCAATACTTAGTTATTTCCTTTGTCATTTATTTTACTTTGCATCTTTATCATAAAAATACCAAAAATATTATCTTATCATATCTATCAGATCTCACTCTCGTAAGTGACCATGTAGGGATTGACAACCCCTTATCACGTTGGTTGCAAGGATTTATTTGTTTGTGTAGGTGTGAGGGACTTGTGCGCGGCCTCCTACTGGATTGATACCTTGGTTCTCAAAAACCGAGGGAAATACTTACACTACTTTGCTTCATCACCCTTTCCTCTTCAAGGGAAAACCAACGCAGTGCTCAAGAGGTAGCAAGAAGGATTTTTGGCGCCGTTGCCGGGGAGGTTCGTGCAAGACAAGTCAAGATTTGACTCCCGACAACGAGTCACTTGTGGTGCCGTTGCAAGTCAAGACATACCAAGTACCCATCACAAACCCTTATCTCCCGCATTACATTATTTGCCATTTGCCTCTCGTTTTCCTCTCCCCCACTTCACCCTTGCCGTTTTATTCGCCCTCTCTCTTCGTCCTCCCTCTCTTTCTCTATTTGCCTCTTTTTGCCCGTTTCTTGTTTGCTTGTGTGTTGGATTGCTTGCTTGTCACGATGGCTCAAGATAATACTAAATTGTGTGACTTCACCAATACCAACAATAATTATTTCCTTAGCACTCCTATTGCTCCTCTTACCGACACTGAATCTTGTGAAATCAATGCTGTTTTGTTGAATCTTGTCATGAAAGATCAATTCACCGGCCTTCCTAGTGAAGATGCCGCTACCCATCTGAATAGCTTCATTGATTTATGTGATATGCAAAAGAAGAAAGATGTGGATAATGATATTCTTAAATTGAAGCTATTTCCTTTTTCACTTAGAGATCGTGCTAAAGCTTTGTTTTCGTCTTTTCCTAAAAATAGTATTGATTCGTGGAATAAGTGCAAAGATCCTTTTATCTCTAAGTATTTTCCTCCTGCTAAGATCATCTCTCTTATAAATGATATTATGAATTTTAAGCAACTTGATCATGAACATGTTGCACAAGCTTGGGAGAGGATGAAATTAATGATACGTAATTGCCCTACACATGGTTTGAATTTGTGGATGATTATACAAAAAATTTATGCCGAATTGAATTTTGCTTCTAGAAATCTTTTAGATCCGGCCGCGGGAGGCACTTTTATGGAAATCACTTTAGGAGAAGCTACTAAACTCCTAGATAATATTATGGTTAATTATACTCAATGGCACACTGAAAGATCTACTAATAACAAAGTGCATGCGATAGAAGAAATTAATGTTTTGCGTGGAAAGATGGATGAACTTATGAAATTATTTGCTAATAAAAGTGTTTCTTATGATCCTAATGATATGCCTTTGTCTACTTTGATTGAGAATAATAATGAATCTATGCATGTGAATTTTGTTGGTAGGAATAATTTTGGTAACAACGCGTATAGAGGCAACTTTAATCCTATGTCGTATCCTAGTAATTCCTCTAATAATTATGGTAATTCCTACAACAATTCTTATTGAAATTATAATAAGATGCCCTATTATTTTGAATCTAATATTAAAGAGTTTATTACTTTGCAAAAGAATATCAATGCTTTGATTGAAGAAAAATTGCTTAAGATTGATGAGTTGGCTAGGAACGTTGATAGAATTTCTCTTGATGTTGATTCTTTGAAACTTAGATCTATTCCACCTAAGCATGATATTAATGAGTCTCTCAAAGCCATGAGAATTTCCATTGATGAGTGCAAAGAAAGAACCGCTAGGATGCGTGCTAAGAAAGATTGCTTTATAAAAGCGTGTTCTTCTAGTTTCCATGATAATAAAGATGAAGATCTAAAAGTTATTGATGTGTCCCCTATTAAAATCTTTGTTTTGCAATATGAATCTTGATAATGATGGGACTGAATATGATCCACCTTTACCTAGACGGCGTTCCAAAAATTCGAAGTCTTTAGATCTTGATGCTAAAATTCTTAAAAGTGGGATGGAAGAAGTCAAAACTTTAAATATTAATGAACCCACTATTTTGGATTTCAAGGAATTTAATTATGATAATTTCTCTTTGATAGATTGTATTTCCTTGTTGCAATCCGTGCTAAATTCTCCTCATGCTTATAGTCAAAATAAAGTTTTTACTAAACATATTGTTGATGCTTTGATGCAATCTTATGAAGAAAAACTTGAGTTGGAAGTTTCTATCCCTAGAAAACATTATGATGAGTGGGAAACTACTATTAAAATAAAAATTAAAGATCATGAATGTTATGCTTTGTGTGATTTGGGTGCTAGTGTTTCCACGATTCCAAAGACTTTGTGTCATTTGCTAGGTTTCCGTGATTTTGATGATTGCTCTTTAAACTTGCACCTTGCAGATTCCACTATTAAGAAACCTATGGGAAGAATTAATGATGTTCTTATTGTTGCAAATAGGAATTATGTGCCCATAGATTTTATTGTTCTTGACATAGATTGCATTCCTTCATGTCCTATTATTCTTGGTAGACCTTTCCTTAGAACGATTGGTGCAATTATTTATATGAAGGAAGGGAATATTAGATTCCAATTTCTGTTAAGGAAAGGCACGGAACACTTCCCTAGATATAAAATTATATTACCTTATGAATCTATTATGAGAGCCACTTATGGATTGCCTACCAAATATGGCAATACCTAGATCTATCCTTGCTTGTATGCCTAGCTAGGGGCGTTAAACGATAGCGCTTGTTGGGAGGCAACCCAATTTCATTTTTATTCCTTGATTTTTGCTCCTGTTTAGTAATAAATAATTTATCTAGCCTATGTTTTGGTTGCATTTTTTGTGTTTAATTAGTGTTTGTGCCAAGTAGAACCGTTGGGAAGACTTGGGGAAAGTCTTTTTAATCTTGCTGTAAAAACAGAAACTTTAGCGCTCACGAGAATTGCTGCATTTTTATTTGGAAAGTGATATTTAGTTAATTCTTTTTTAAGATGATTAATAGATAAACTCCTCACGTCCAGAAATTTATTTTAGAATTTGTGGGGTTCCAGATCTTCGTTAGCTACAGATTACAACAGACTGTTCTGTTTTTGACAGATTCTGTTTTTCATGTGTTGTTTGCCTATTTTGATGAATCTATGGCTAGTAAAGTAGTTTATAAACCATAGAGAAGTTGGAATACAGTAGGTTTAATACCAATATAAATAAATAATGAGTTCATTACAGTACCTTGAAGTGGTGTTTTGTTTTCTTTCGCTAACGGAGCTCACGAGATTTTCTACTTTAAGTTTTGTGTTGTGAAGTTTTCAAGTTTTGGGTAAAAGATTTGATGGATTATGGAACAAGGAGTGGAAAGAGTCTAAGCTTGGGGATGCCCATGGCACCCCAAGATAATCTAAGGACACCTAAAAGCCAAAGCTTGGGGATGCCCCGGAAGGCATCCCCTCTTTCGTCTACTTCCATCGGTAACTTTACTTGGAGCTATATGTTTGTTTACCACATGATATGTGTTTTGCTTGGAGCGTCTTGTATTATTTGAGTCTTTATTTGTTAGTTTTCCACAATCATCCTTGCTGTACACACCTTTTGGGAGAGACACACATGATTCGGAAATTGTTAGAATACTCTATGTGCTTCACTTATATCTTTTGAGTTGTATAGTTTTTGCTCTAGTGCTTCACTTATATCTTTTAGAGCACGTCGCTGGATTTGTTTTATAGAAACTATTGTTCTCTCATGCTTCACTTAGATTATTTTTAGAGTCCTACAAACCAGCATGGTAATTTGCTTTAATTATGTTAGGCATTCAAGATTAATAAAATTTTTCTTATGAGTGTGTTGAATACTATGAGAAGTTTGATACTTGATAATTGTTTTGAGATATGGAGATGGTAATACTAGAGTCATGCTAGTCGAGTAGTCACGAATTTGAGAAATACTTGTGTCAAACTTTGTGGTTCCCGTAGCATGCACGTATGGTGAACCGTTATGTGATTAAGTCGGAGCATGATTTATTTATTGATTGTCTTCCTTATGAGTGGCGGTCGGGGACGAGCGATGGTCTTTTCCTACCAATATATACCCCTAGGAGCATGCGTGTAATACTTTGCTTTGATAACTTATAGATTTTTGCAATAAGTATATGCGTTCTTTATGACTAAGGTTGAGTCCATGGATCATACGCACGTTTCTTCCTTCCACCATTGCTAGCCTCTCTAATACCGTGCACCTTTCGCCGGTATCATACACCCACCATATACCTTCCTCAAAATAGCCACCATACCTACCTATCATGGCATTTCCATAGCCATTCCGAGATATATTGCCATGCAACTTTCCACCGTTTAGTTTACTATGACACACTCCATCATTGTCATATTGCTTTGCATGATCATGTAGTTGACATTGTATTTGTGGCAAAGCCACCGTTCATAATTCTTTCATTGTCACTCTTGATTCATTGGATATCCCGGTACACCGCCGGAGGCATTCACATAGAGTCATATTTTGTTCTAAGTATTGAGTTGTAATTGTTGAGTTGTAAGTAAATAAAAGTGTGACGATCATCATTTTTAGAGCATTGTCCCAAGTAAGGAAAGGATGATGGAGACTATGATTCCCCCACAAGTCGGGATGAGACTCCGGACAAAAAAAAGAGGCCATAAAAAAGGCCCAAATAAAAAAATATGAGAGAAAAAGAGAGAAGGGACAATGCTACTATCCTTTTACCACACTTGTGCTTCAAAGTAGCACCATGATCTTCATAATAGAGAGTCTCCTATGTTATCACTTTCATATACTAGTGGGAATTTTTCATTATAGAACTTGGCTTGTATATTCCAATGATGGGCTTCCTCAAAATGCCCTAGGTCTTCGTGAGAAAGCGAGTTGGATGCACACCCACTTAGTTCCTTTTGTTGAGCTTTCATATACTTATAGCTCTAGTGCATCCGTTGCATGGCAATCCCTACTCACTCACAATGATATCTATTGATGGGCATCTCCATATCCCGTTGATACACCTAGTTGATGTCAGACTATCTTCCCTCTTTTTTGTCTCCTCCACAACCACCATTCTATTCCACCTAAAGTGCTATGTCCATGGCTCACGCTCATGTATTGCATGAAGATGGAAAAAGTTTGAGAACACCAAAAGTATGAAACAATTGCTTGGCTTGTCATCGGGGTTGTGCATGATTTAAATACTTTGTGTGGTGAAGATAGAGCATAGCTAGACTATATGATTTTGTAGGGATAACTTTCTTTGGCCATGTTATTTTGAAGAGACATAATCGCTTAGTTAGTATGCTTGAAGTATTATTATTTCTATGTCTATATTGAACTTTTGTCTTGAATCTTTCGGATCTGAATATTAATACCACAATTAAGAAGAATTACATTGAAATCATGCCAAGTAGCATTCCACGTCAAAAATTCTGTTTTTATCATTTACCTACTCGAGGACGAGCAGGAATTAAGCTTGGGGATGCTTGATACGTCTCCAACGTATCTATAATTTTTGATTGTTCCATGCTATATTATATTCTACTTTGGACATTATTGGGCTTTATTATACACTTATATTATTTTTGGGACTAACCTATTACCGGAGGCCCAACCCAGAATTGCTGTTTTTTTGTCTATTTTAGGGTTTCACAGAAAAAGAATATCAAACGGAGTCCAAATGGAATGAAACCTTCGGGAACGTGATTTTCGAAACGAACATGATCCAGAGGACTTGGACCCTACGTCAAGCAATCAACGAGGAAGGCACGAGGTAGGGGGGCGCGCCTACCCCCCCCCCCCCAGGCACGCCCTCCACCCTCGTGGGCCCCGTGTTGCTCCACCGACGTGCTCCTTCCTCCTATATATACCTACGTACCCCCAAACTACCACATACAGAGCCAAAACCCTAATTCCACCGCCGTAACTTTCTGTATCCACGAGATCCCATCTTGGGGCCTTTTCCGGAGCTTCGCCGGAGGGGGCATCGATCACGGAGGGCTTCTACATCAACACCATAGCCCCTCCGATGAAGTGTGAGTAGTTTACTTCAGACCTACGGGTCCATAGTTATTAGCTAGATGGCTTCTTCTCTCTTTTTGGATCTCAATACAAAGTTTCCCCCTCTCTTGTGGAGATCTATTCGATGTAATCTTCTTTTGCGGTGTGTTTGTTGAGATCGATGAATTGTGGGTTTATGGTCAAGTTTATCTATGAACAATATTTGAATCTTCTCTGAATTCTTTTATGTATGATTGGTTATCTTTTCAAGTCTCTTCGAATTATCAGTTTGGTTTGGCCTACTAGATTGATCTTTCTTGCAATGGGAGAAGTGCTTAGCTTTGGGTTCAATCTTGCGGTGTCCTTTCCCAGTGACAGTAGGGGCAGCAAGGCACGTATTGAATTGTTGCCATCGAGGATAACAAGATGGGGTTTATATCATATTGCATGAGTTTATCCCTCTACATCATGTCATCTTGCTTAAAGCGTTACTCTATTCTCTTGAACTTAATACTCTAGATGCATGCTGGATAGCAGCCGATGTGTGGAGTAATAGTAGTAGATGCAGGCAGGAGTCGGTCTACTTGTCTCGGACGTGATGCCTATATACATGATCATACCTAGATATTCTCATAACTATGCTTAATTCTGTCAATTGCTCAACAGTAATTTGTTCACCCACCGTAAATACTTATGCTCTTGAGAGAAGCCACTAGTGAAACCTATGGCCCTCGGGTCTGTCTTCCATCATATTAATGTTCCAATACTTAGTTATTTCCTTTGCCATTCATTTTACTTTGCATATTTGTCATAAAAATACCAAAAATATTATCTTATCATATCTATCAGATCTCACTCTCGCAAGTGACAGTGTAGGGATTGACAACCCCTTATAGCGTTGGTTGCGAGGATTTATTTGTTTGTGTAGGTGCGAGGGACTTGTGTGCGGCCTCCTACTGGATTGATACCTTGGTTCTCAAAAACTGAGGGAAATACTTACGCTACTTTGCTGCATCACACTTTCCTCTTCAAGGGAAAACCAACGCAGTGCTCAAGAGGTAGCACGATCTATGATGTATCTTACTGATTTACCACTATCGTTTTGGGGTTATGCTTTAGAAACGTTATGTTGAGATGACTCCTTATGAACTGTGGTTTGGCAAGAAACCAAAGTTGTCGTTTCTTAAGTTTGGGGCTGCGATGCTTATATGAAAAAGCTTCAACCTGATAAGCTCGAACCCAAATCAAAGAAATGTGTCTTCATAGGATACCCAAAAGAGACAGTTGGGTACACCTTCTATCACAGATCTGAAGGCAAGACTTTTGGTCCTAAGAATGGATCCTTTCTAGAGAAGGAGTTTCTCTCGAAAGAAGTGAGTGGGAGGAAAGTAGAACTTGATGAGGTAACTGTACCTGCTCCCTTATTGGAAAGTAGTTCATCACAGAAACCGGTTTCCGTGACACCTACACCAATTAGTGAGGAAGCTAATAATGATGATCATGAAACTTCAGATCAAGTTACTACCGAACCTCGTAGGTCAACCACAGTACGATCCGCACCAGAGTGGTATGGTAATCCTGTTCTGGAAGTCATGTTACTAGACCATGACGAACCTACGAACTATGAGGAAGTGATGATGAGCCCAGATTCCGTAAAATGGCTTGAAGCCATGAAATCTGATATGGGATCCATGTATGAGAACAAAGTGTGGACTTTGGTTGACTTGCCCGATGATCGGCAAGCCATCGAGAATAAATGGATCTTCAAGAAGAAGACGGACGCTGATGGTAATGTTACTGTCTACAAAGCTCGACTTGTTGCAAAAGGTTTTCGACAATTTCAAGGAGTTGACTACGATGAGACCTTCTCACCCGTAGCGATGCTTAAGTCCGTCCGGATCATGTTAGCTATTGTCGCATTTTACACTACTAGAAAAAGGGCTATAGATGGGATTGACACTAATGACGCACCAGACAAGCGGTGCGCCATTAGTATATACTAATGGCGCACCACCTTCTGATACGCCATTAGAGCTGAAACTACTAATGGCGCACCTGGCCCAGGGTGCGCCATTAGTATCAAATTTTTTTGTTGAACTAGTGCGCCTGTCCAAACATACTAATGGCGCATCTAGACACAGTGCGCCATTACTAGTTGTAACTAGTAATGGCGCACCTGTCGGAAAGTGCGCCACTAATGTTGTTTTTTTATTATATTTTTATTCCCTTTTTTGCAAAACTACTAATGGCGCACTGTTCTACCGTGCGCCATTACTAGTTTAAACTAGTAATGGCGCACTGTGGAACAGTGCGCCATTAGTATGTTTTTTTTGCAAAACTACTAATGGCGCACCACCAGAAGGTGCGCCATTAGTAACCTGGATTACTAATGGCGCATTTAGAGTTGGTGCGCCATTAGTAAGTGGGAAGCAACAAGATATTTTGGACAGCCTCTCCTACCCACACTCACTTTCTCCCCACTTCATTCTCTCCACCTCCTCCTTGTCTCGGGTGCCTCCTCTTTTTCACCTCATTTCCACCACAGATTCATTCAATTTAAGTGGTTAAATTACCTTGTTTTGATAGGTAAGTAAGGGGGGAAGCTATATTTATGTTGTTCTCCCTACAACAATGTGCACATGCACTTTTTATGGCCTAGCTAGATCTATGTATGTTCGTGGTGTTGCATATGTTTGTGGTGTTGCATATGTGTTTGTGTTTGGAGGTGTACCGGTATTTGAAATGTGATAGTTGCCAATATTTTGCCGGAATGTTGATTCATTTCCGTTTCAGCGAGAATTTTGGCATTAAGCATTCTTTTTGGTCCTATTTTTAGGGAAAGTCATGCCAAATTTTTTCTTGGTTCTAAAATATCGTTTTGCTCTACCCCGCAGGCGACCATGGTCCGCACGATGACCGAAGGCATCGTGAATAGGTTTTTGAGGTCCGCGAAGGCCGAGATGCTTCAAAAGAACGAGACGGAGATAAGATGTCCGTGTCGAAGATGCAAGCTGAAGAGCCTTATTGCGAACCTGGATTCCGGGCAGGTGCGGGACCACCTGCTCTTGCGTGGTTTCATGGATGGCTATCGGTGGCAAGGTGATGAAGATGACTACGAAGTCGTCCATGGGGGCCGGGCAAGAAATGAGGTAGGGCAGCAAGACAACCACTGTGGCTCGGGCGGGCGAGAAGACGAAGAATCCCCAGGAGATGATCATGACGGTGATGCTGTACATAGTCATCATGTAGAAGATGCAGGACATGATGATGAGGAAGATGCCGGAGCAGACGACGGGCATGATCATGAAGATGATGATGCCGGCGGAGCAGACGACGCTGGACCATCGATGGGCTGGGTGCAGGACCCTCATATTCAAGAGCTGCTTCTCAAGCAGACGGATAACGCAAGAGCTGCCGCCCGAGAGAAAGCCAAGATGGATCAACTTGAGTTAGACGCGGTTACTCCATTGTATGAAGGATGCAGGCCCGAGGATACCCGCCTGAAAGTAACGCTCATGGCTCTGGAGATGAAGGTAAAACACAAAATGACCGACGCGTGCTTCGACGAGAACATGTCATTCTGGCACGAACGTCTTCCCAAGGGGAACAAGTGCCCGACCAGTTTGGAGGAGGCGAAGAAAATCGTGTGTCCTCTGGATTAACTGCACGTGAAATACCATGTGTGCATGAACAATTGCATCATTTATCGGGATGAGCACGCGGAGTCTACCATATGTCCGGTGTGCGGCGTCACTCGATACAAGAAGAGGAAGAAAGCTCCTCGAAAAGTGGTGTGGTACTTTCCGATCACTCCTTGTCTGCAGCGGTATTTTGACGTCATCTCTCGGAAGTCGATTGGCGTGAGGCAACTCAGAAGGCTACAGGAAGAGATCGTGGTGATACTATGCGAGCTTGAGATGTACTTCCCGCCCGCATTCTTCGACGTTATGGTGCATCTGCTGGTCCATATAGTGGAGGATATCATCCAACTCGGGCCGACGTTCCTGCACAGCATGATGCCGTTCGAAAGGATGAATGGTGTCATCAAAGGATACGTTTTCAACATGTCACGTCCAGAGGGAAGCATAGCCAAGGGCTTTCTGACCGAAGAGTGCATCTCCTACTGCACAAATTATCTGGGCATCGAGAACCCCGTTGGTCTGCCCGTCAACAGGCACCTCGGCAGGCTCGCTGGATGGGGTCACCGTGAGGGTCGCCGCGAAATGCATGTCAACTTCGAGGGTCGACTCGCCGACTTTGAAAGAGCAAACCTAGTCGCGCTACAACACATAGACATGGTCGATCCTTGGGTGGTAGAGCACAAAACCTTTATTAAGAAGACGTACAATGACCGAGGCCAACAGAGGACGGACGGAGATATACTCAAAGAGCACAACTCATGTTTCACGCATTGGTTCAAGCAGAAGCTTCTATCGTACCCTTTACATGAGGATTCTTTCGCGGAAGAACAACTCATATTTGTCTTGTCACAGGGCGCCGAGCACAACCTGATGACCTATGAGGCATACGATATCAATGGCTACACATTCTACACCGAGGCCAAGGACATGAAGAGCGATGGTTATTAAAACTCCGGGGTAACGATGGAATCCTACACCGGTAACGACAAGGACAGATACTACGGAAGGATCGAGGAGATCTGGGAGCTGAGCTACGCTGGAGAGAAGGTCCCGATGTGCCGTGTCAGATGGGCCAAGAGCGTCCTAAAAGAATACCGGTATTTCACAACCATGGTTATACCCGAAGCCAAATCCAAGACCGCGGGCGCAAACGTCACCGCGAAAAATGAGCCATGGGTACTGGCTTCCCAAGTGGACCAATGCTTCTTCATTATCGACCCGTCAAAGCCCAGTCGTGTTGTCGTGAGGAGAGGCAAAAGGAAGATCATCGGAATGGATGGACTAGCCAATGAGCAAGACTTCGACAAGTACGGCGACCCGAGGATCGAACATGACGACGATGATGAAGTAGCAGCATACACCACAAGAAGAAGCAGGACCACCCTACCTAAAGGACGTCTGTTCCACAGAAGAACTCCATTTGCGAAAAAGAAGGGCAAGAAGATTGTGAACAGATAGCTAGCTAAGATCGATTGTATTTTAAATCGTAGCCTTCATTTCTCGATTGTATTTCATGGGCACTTTTTGAACTATCATGAATATTTTTAAATTTCATGGACACTCGATCTCGATCCCCCTCCATCTCGATCGTTATCCCACCTCGCCAGATTCGGTCCCCCTCGCCGCCGAGCACCCCCCGGTCCACCGGCCGCCGCCGCCGACCCCCCGCACCCTCGATTCCCCTACTCAACCGCCGCCGCCGACCCCCCGCACCCTCCCCTACTCAACCGCCGCCGCCGACCCCCCGCACCCTCCCTCGCTCCACCGGCATTACTGTTTGATGATATTTTTTTAAAAATTATTACTGTCTTATAAAAAAATATTACTGTTATGATTTAAACAAGTTTGAACATATTTAAACACAAATAAGTATCAAACATCATTTTAAATGCATAAAAAAATTGTGGAGCCTGGGAATCGAACCCAGGACCTCCTGGTGTGAGAACTGACTGCTGACCAGTCGAGCTAGTAGAGGGAACTTGATGTGGACCAGGTCAGGTGGAAGATAACCTGTTGGCTTGAGCAGAAATCAAAAAAAAATACTAATGGCGCACCAGGGTGAGGTGCGCCATTAGTATGGTGTACTTATGGCGCACCGAGGGGTGGTGCGCCATTAGTATTGTGCCGCCCCCATCCATATTTCCTCCCCGGCCCAAACCTATCCCCTCTCTCTCCCTCGCCCTCGCCCTCGATCCCCTTCCCCTCTCCTCTCCCGACGCCGCTGCCCCGCCGCCTCGACGCCGCCTCGACGCCTCGATGCCGCCTCAACGCCCCGACGCCGCCTCGACGCCCCGACGCCACCTCGACGCCTCGACGCCGCTGCCCCGCCGCCTCGACGCCGCCCCGACGCCACCGAGGAGCACGACCTGGCGCAGGCGCATGGCGTGCAGGGCTACCCCACCCTACTCTTCTTCATCGACGGCGTGCCCAGGGACTACTCCGGCGAGAGGACCAACTGAGCAATTTCTGTAGATCCCCAATTCCCTCCCTGTTCCCGCTCCGCAGCTGCTAAGAATTTTGTTTTTGCTTTGCTGTAGGGATGCCATTGTCGCTTGGATCGGCAAGAAGCTGGGCCCTGCGGTGCAGAACCTCACCGCCGTCGACGAGGCCGAGAAGATCATCACCAGCGACGACGTGGCCGTGCTCGCCTTCCTCAACCACCTCTCGGTATGCAATGCGCCTTCTCAAGTGGCAGCAAAGTCAAACAAACCCAAAATTGGTTCAGTTGCAAACCATGTTACCCACATTGACCCAAAATTGGTTGAATTGGAAACCATGTGACCCAGATTGACCCAAGAATACAATGCTTGAATTGTGGCCAAACCGAGAACATGTGGCCGTGTTACCCAAAATACAGTGCACCTAGTTTTCCCAATGCCTTTATTCTTCTGCTTGCTCACTACTAGATGAAATGTCAACCTGCATTTTCCATTTCCATATTCCGAGAACAAATCCGAGATGTGCTCGTATGTTTAACTCTCGGTACGCAATGCACTGTCTCCAAGCACATCAAAGTCCAGCAACCCAACCTGCTTCAACTGCATCCATTACAAGCATAGTGTTCCTTTACAAGCATACTAGAGCATAGTATGGATTCTAATGTTCAACTCTGACTAAACAGGTTCTGCAAACGGTCTTTTACTGCACTTGACTGAAGAAGTAGGTGTCTGCTATATCCTGCACTTGAGGTGAGTTGTGTTCTCAGGTTTACATTGCAATGGGCACTCTTCTTGTAAACACAAATTCAGATTTATATACTATATGCTGGCATGACTGTTTTTATTAGGCAGGACAGTGCAGTAGTTGATGTATCTTGGGTTGATTATAAAGTTGCTTGGGTTTAATATTACCCAGCATGATGATGTATCAATGTAGCATTAGCATATGATCCAAGTGCTAGTACTGCTAGTAAATAGCTAATACAGTTAATGAAGAAGAAAAAAAACTGCTAGTACAGTTAATGAAGAAGAAAAAAAACTGCTACTACTGCTAGTAAATAGCATCAGACTGAATGTCTTTTATATATGGTACTGCTAGTAAATAGCTTCTTCTATATACTAATTTGCATCAAAGTGTAGAACAAAGCATCAGACTGAATAACTAACAGTGGGTAATTAACCTAACTATTCATTTTTCCTTAGGTTAATATTAAAATGTCCAGTGTATATATATTTGAAAATGATTGCTGCTAGATGTTAATTTGCTGGTACTAGCTAGAATTTGGCACTGAAAAGAAAAAGCAAAAGCTAATTAACTGCTGGGTAATAGCAATGGTACTAGGTAGCTAAAATATGTGTTCTGAAACACTGAGAGCAGAAACACTTACTACATACATATGCTCAAGAAACACTTACTAACCAGAAAAGGTTTTGACTTGAAATGTTAATAGCACAGAGAGCACCACAAGTTAAACACCTCAATCTGTTAGTATTTGTCTGAATTTCTCACATTCTTCTTGTATCTGATCCAATATTGCTTGTGGTGGTTTGTCCAAAATGTTGAATGATACTGCTTGGAGTTGCATATATTGTTTCACCTCTTCACATGCCAATGTATTTTCCATGTTGTGATGGAGGCCTTTTTGTCCAATTTTCCATGTTGTGAAGACAAACTCGCTACTCGCGATCTTGAGACTTGTAATATAATGTTCTATCTTTGTTCGGTCTTTTCAATTCGGAGACTAATATGATGAATTGTATTAGGAGACTAATATGATGAATTGTATTCAGAGACTAATCTTCTATTGTATTCGATGAATCTGTTGTTGATGTGTGCTGTCTATATTTTTTCCAATTATACATTTTGTAACCTGTGCAAAAAACAGAAAATAAAAAAATAAAAAAACCTAATATTCATACTAATGGCGCATCACATCACAGTGCGCCATTAGTATGCCAAAGGATACTAATGGCGCATCATTAAACAGTGCGCCATTAGTATGCCGAAGTTACTAATGACGCATCTTGTTGTTGTGCGCCATTAGTATGCCAAAGCACCTGGGTATACATGGCCCCCTGGGAGGCATACTAATGGCGCACTGTTGTATATACTAATGGCGCATCTGAGGTCCGCCATTAGTATACCAGATACTAATGGCGCACCAGTGGTGCGCCATTAGTAAAATATACTAATGGCGTGGCACTAATGGCGCACCACTAATGCGCCATTAATGGCCAAATTAGGTGCGCCATTAGTAGGCCTTTTCCTAGTAGTGTTATGATTATGAAATTTGGCAAATAGATGTAAAGACTGCATTCCTGAATGGATTTCTGGAAGAAGAGTTGTATATGATGCAACCTGAAGGTTTTATCGATCCAAAGGGTGCTAACAAAGTGTGCAAGCTCCAGCGATCCATTTATGGACTAGTGCAAGCCTCTCAGAGTTGGAATAAGCATTTTGATAGTGTGATCAAAGCATATGGTTTTATATAGACTTTTGGAGAAGCCTGTATTTACAAGAAAGTGAGTGGGAGCTCTGTAGCATTTATAATATTATATGTGGATGACATATTGTTAATTGCAAATGATATAGAATTTCTGGATAGCATAAAAGGATACTTGAATAAGAGTTTTCAATGAAAGACCTCGGTGATGCTGCTTACATATTGGACATCAAAATCTATAGAGATAGATCAAGACGCTTAATTGGACTTTCACAAAGCACATACCTTGACAAAGTTTTGAAGAAGTTCAAAATGGATCAGGCAAAGAAAGGATTCTTGCCTATGTTACAAGGTGTGAAGTTGAGTAAGACTCAATGCCCGACCACTGCAGAAGATAGAGAGAAAATGGAAGATGTTCCCTATGCTTCAGCCATAGGCTCTATCATGTATGCAATGTTGTGTACCAGACCTGATGTGTGCCTTGCTATTAGTTTAGCAGGGAGGTACCAAAGTAATACAGGAGTGGATCACTGGACAGCAGTCAAGAACATCCTGAAATACCTGAAAAGTACTAAGGATATGTTTCTCGTTTATGGAGGTGACAAACAGCTCATCGTAAATGGTTACGTTGATGCAAGCTTTGACACTGATCCGGACAATTCTAAATCGCAAACCGGGTACGTGTTTATATTGAACGATGGAGCTGTCAGTTGGAGCAGTTCTAAACAAAGCGTCGTGGCGGGATCTACGTGTGAAGCGGAGTACATTGCTGCTTTAGAAGCAGCAAATGAAGGAGTCTGGATGAAGGAGTTCATATCCGATCTAGGTGTCATACCTAGTGCATCGGGTCCAATGAAAATCTTTTGTGACAATACTGGTGCAATTGCCTTGGCAAAGGAATCCAGATTTCACAAGAGAACCAAGCACATCAAGAGACGCTTCAATTCCATCCGCAATCAAGTCTAGGTGGGAGACATAGAGATTTGCAAGATACATACAGATCTAAATGTTGCAGACCCGTTGACTAAGCCTCTCTCACGAGCAAAACATGATCAGCACCAAGACTCCATGCGTGTTAGAATCATTACTATGTAATCTAGATTATTGACTCTAGTGCAAGTGGGGGACTGAAGGAAATATGCCTTAGAGGCAATAATAAAGTTATATTTATATCCTTATATCATTATAAATGTTTATTGTTCATGCTAGAATTGTATTAACCCGAAACATGATACATGTGTGAATACATAGACAAACAGATTGTCACTAGTATGCCTCTACTTGACTAGCTCGTTGATCAAAGATGGTTATGTTTCCTAACCATAGACATGAGTTGTCATTTGATAAACGGGATCACACCGTTAGGAGAATGATGTGATTGACTTGACCCATTTCGTCATCTTAGCACTTGATCGTTTTAGTTTACTGCTATTGCTTTCTTCATGACTTATACATGTTCCTATGACTATGAGAGTATGTAACTCCCGATTACCGGAGTAACACTTTGTGTTCTACCAAACGTCACAATGTAACTGGGTGATTATAAAGGTGCTCTACAGGTGTCTCCGATGGTACTTGTTGAGTTGACATAGATCAAGATTAGGATTTGTCACTCCGATTGTCGGAGAGATATCTCTGGGCCCACTCGATAATCCACATCACTATAATCCTTGCAAGCATTGTAACTAATGAGTTAGTTGCGGTATGATCCATTATAAAACGAGTAAAGAGACTTGCCGGTAACAAGATTGAACTAGGTATTGAGATACCGACGATCGAATCTCGGGCAAGTAACATACCAATGACAAAGGGTACAACGCATGCTGTTATGCGGTTTGACTGATGAAGATCTTCATAGAATATGTGGGAGCCAATATGAACATCCAGGTTCCGCTATTGTTTATTGACCAGAGACGTGTCTCGGTCATGTCTACATAGTTCTCGAACCCGTAGGGTCCGCACGCTTAAAGTTCATTGACGATCGGTATTATGAGTTTTGGTGTTTTGATGTACCGAAGGTAGTCCAGAGTCCCGGATATGATCATGGACATGACGAGGAGTCTCGAAATGGTCGATACGTAAAGATCGATATATTGGACGACTATATTCGAACATCGGAAGTGTTATGGGTGATTTCGGAGAAAACCGGAGTGTCGGAGGGTTACCGGAACCCCCCGGGAGAAATAATGGGCCTTAGTGGAGAGAGAGAGAGGGCTGGCCTAGGGCAGGCCGCGCGCCCCTCCCCCTCTGGTCCGAATTGGACTAGGAGAGGGGGCGGGCGGCGCCCCCCTTTCCTTCTCCCTCTCCCTCTTCCTTTCCCTCTCCAAGTAGGAGTAGGAAAGAGGGGAGTCCCACCCCTACTAGGAGGACTCCTCCTCCTGGCGCGCCATAGAGGGTCGGCCGGCCTCCCCCTTGCTCCTTTATATACAGGGGCAGGGGGGCACCTCTAGATACACAAGTTGATCATTGATCCCTTAGCCGTGTGCGGTGCCCCCCTTCACCATAATCCACCTCGATCATATCATAGTTGTGCTTAGGCGAAGCCCTGCGTCGGTAGCAACATCATCACCGTCAACACGCCATCGTGCTGATGGAACTCTCCTGTGAAGCTCTGCTGGATTGGAGTTCGTGGGACGTCATCGAGCTGAACGTGTGCTGAACTCGGAGGTGCCGTGCGTCGGTACTTGGATCAGTCGGATCGTGAAGACGTTCGACTACATCAACCGCGTTCTCATAACGCTTCCGCTTATGGTCTACGAGGGTACGTGGACGATACTCTTCCGTCTCGTTGCTATACATTACCATGATCTTGCGTGTGCGTAGATTTTTTTTGAAATTACTACGTTCCCCAACAGTTGGCACACGTTTTCATCTTGACTCTCTGATAGAAACTTTGGGCACTCTTTGAAGTTCTTTGTGTTGGTTGAATAGATGAATCTGAGATTGTGTGATGCATATCGTGTAATAATCATACCCACAGATACTTGAGGTGACATTATTGTTTTGGTTGATTTGTATCTTAATGTGTTATTCTAGTATGGACTCTATGATAGATTGAACGGAAAGAATAGCTTCATGTTATTTTACTACGGACTCTTGAATAGATTGATCAGAAAGGATAACTTTGAGGTAGTTTCGTACCCTACAATAATCCCTTCATTTGTTCTCCGCTATTAGTGAATTTGGAGTGACTCTTTGTTGCATGTTGAGGGATAATTATATGATCCAATTATGTTATTATTGTTGAGAGAACTTGCACTAGTGAAAGTATGAACCATAGGCCTTGTTTCCTAGCATTGCAATACAGTTTGTGCTCACTTTTATCACTTGCTACCTTGCTATTTTTATATTTTCAGATTACAAATACCCATATCTACCATCCATATTGCACTTGTATCACCATCTCTTCGCCAAACTAGTGCACCTATACAATTTACCATTTTATTGGGTGTGTTGGGGACACAAGAGACTCTTTACTATTTGGTTGCCGGGTTGTTTGAGAGAGACTATCTTCATCCTATGCCTCCCACGGATTGATAAACCTTAGGTTATCCACTTGAGGGAAATTTGCTACTGCCCTACAAACCTCTGCACTTGGAGGCCCAACAACGTCTACAAGAAGAAGGTTGTGTAGTAGACATCAAGCTCGTTTCTGGCGCCGTTGCCAGGGAGGTTAGCGCTTGAAGGTATACCTTTAGATCTTGCAATCGAATCTTTTAGTTTCTTGTTTTATCACTAGTTTAGTCTATAGAAGAAAACTACAAAAAATGGAATTAAGGGTACCTCATATCCTTCATCTTTTTAATGTCTTTCGTGAGTATAAGGATTCCGATAATTGTGCTCAAGTGCTAGAAGAAGAAATCTATAAAATGTTTGGCACTAAATCTTTGTATGATGAGCATGATTGCAATGTTGTTAGTATGAATTCCTTGAATACCCATGATGCTAATAATATGCATAGCCAGAAGCTTGGGGAAGCTATGTTTCATGAAGATGATATATTTAACCTCCCAAGTTTTGATATGCAAATTTATTATGATGATAGAACGCCTCCTATTTATGATGGTTATATTGATGAAAGTGGGTTTGGAAGGGTGTAAACTTTAGGAAGTAATGATCCCACTATTTTGGAGGGTGTTGAATCTTATTGTGACAATTATGAATGTGGATTTGGAGAGGTCATGACTTTATTTAGTAATGATTCCACTATCTTGGAAGAGGTTTCAATCGATTATGATGAGAACAAAGTTGCTACTTATGATAATTATTATGATGATACCTATGCTATAAAAAGTAGTGATGGTTATATTTATAAAACTTGTAATGATTATGATTACCCTTTTTCTGAACATTACTCTTTTAATGTGGAAACAATTTATAGTATTCGAGTTTCTTATGATACTCTCACTATTCCGAATGAGAAGAATTTTGCTTATGTGGAGAGTAGTAAATTTTCTATGCTTGTAGATCATGAAAAGAATGCTTTATGTGATGGTTATATTGTTGAATTCATTCATGATGATACTTAAAATTATTATTAGGGAGGAACATATGCTTGTAGGAATTGCAATAATATCAAGTTTCCTCTCTATGTGTTGAAAATCTTGAAGATTTGCTTGTTTTACCTTCCTATGCAAGTTGATTCTTGTTCCCACAAGTTGTTTGCTCACAAAATCCCTATGCATAGGAAGTGGGTTAGACTTAAATGTGCTAGTCATATTCTTCATGATGCTCTCTTTATGTTTCAATTCTTATCTTTTATGTGAGCATCATTGAAATCATCATGCCTAGCTAGGGGCGTCAAACGATAGCGCTTGTTGGGAGGCAACCCAATTTTATTTTTGTTCCTTGCTTTTTGCTCTTGTTTAGTAATAAATAATTCATATAGCCTATGTTTATATGTGGTTTT
This sequence comes from Triticum dicoccoides, assembly GCF_002162155.2. Lineage (NCBI taxonomy): Eukaryota > Viridiplantae > Streptophyta > Magnoliopsida > Poales > Poaceae > Triticum > Triticum dicoccoides. Next base: position 506,149,536 of record NC_041380.1, read on the forward strand.
ATGTTTTAATTAGTGTGTGTGCCAAGTAGAACCTTTGGGAAGACTTGGGTGAAGTCTTTGTGATCTTGCTGTAGAAAACAGAAACTTTAGCGCTCACGAGATTTGCTTCCATATTTTACTGGAGAGTGCGATTATGTTAATTATTTTGGCAGATGATTAATAGACAAATTAATCACGTCCACAAATTTATTTCAGAATTTTTGGGGTTACAGAAGTATACATTTGATACAGATTTATACAGACTGTTCTGTTTTTGACAGATTCTGTTTTTCGTGTGTTATTTTCTTATTTTGATGAATCTATGGCTAGTATCAGGGGGTATGAACCATAGATAAGTTGAAATACAGTAGGTTTAACACCAATATAAATAAATAATGAGTTCATTACAGTACCTAAGTGGTGATTTTCTTTCTTATACCAATGGAGCTTACGAGTTTTCTGTTAAGTTTTGTGTTGTGAAGTTTTCAAGTTTTGGGTAAAGATTCGATGGACTATGGAATAAGGAGTGGCAAGATCCTAAGCTTGGGGATGCCCAAGGCACCCCAAGGTAATATTCAAGGACAAACAAGAGCCTAATCTTGGGGATGCCTTGGATGGCATCCCCTCTTTCGTCTTCGTTCATCGGTAACTTTACTTGAGGCTATATTTTTATTCACCACATGATATGCGTTTTGCTTGGAGCATCATTTGATTTTGTTTTGTTTTGCTTGATGATTGAATAATACCAAGATCTGAAATTATTAAATGTTAGAGAGTCTTCACATAGTTGCATAATTATTCGACTACTCATTGATCTTCACTTATATCTTTCGGAGTAGTTTGTCATTTGCTCTAGTGCTTCACTTATATCCTTTTAGAGCATGGCGGTGGTTTTATTTTATAGAAATTATTGAACTCTCATCCTTCACTTATATTATTTTGAGAGTCTTTTAGAACAGCATGGTAATTTTCTTTGGTTATGAATTTAGTCCTAATATGATGGGCATCCATGATGGGTATAATAAAAACGTTCATATAAGTGCATTGAATACTATGAGAAGTTTGATACTTGATGATTGTTTTGAGATATGAAGATGGTAATATTAGAGTCATGCTAGTTGAGTAGTTGTGAATTTGAGAAATACTTGTGTTGAGGTTTGCAAGTCCCGTAGCATGCACGTATGGTAACCGTTGTGTGACAAATTTGAAGCATGAGGTGTTCTTTGATTGCCTTCCTTATGAGTGGCAGTCGGGGACGAGCGATGGTCTTTTCCTACCAATCTATCCCGCTAGGAGCATGCGCGTAGTGCTTGGTTTTTGATGACATGTAGATTTTTGCAATAAGTATGTGAGTTCTTTATGACTAATGTTGAGTCCACGGATTATACGCACTCTCACCCTTCCATCCACTACAAAAAAAGACACATCCGTGACATTTTGGGCCGAATGAATTTTTTTTCTGTCATACATATGACACTTCTATGACGATAATTGTGACAAAACCCGGTATCATCATAGATGTGGTGGGCTCCTACTTCTTTGACAAAAAATCATGACAGAAAATGGGCTTTTCGTCCTAGGCGGGCCGGAGATGCAGCTGCATGACATTCTTTGGGCCGTCCATGACGAGAAAAACCGTGGTAGAAGCGAGGGCGAGGAAAATTTTGGGGAGTTCTCGATTACTATGGGAAATTGGGGGCCGAGCAATGCGTGTTTCTCTCTAACTGAACCTGAGCGAGGCATTGGGCTCTAATTGAACCCGAGCGATTGCACTGCAGGCTACACGTTACTGAACCCGAGCGATCGATCGATGGTTGTTAACTGAACCCGATTGAGTGATTCCTTCGCTACTGCTGCTAACTGAAGCTGATCGATGCTGCCTCTAGAATGAACAGTGAGTGTTGCGGGGGGGAGGGGGGTTGGATGAATAGTGAGCGGTGGCGTTGCCTCTGGATGAACAGGACCCCGTGGTGTGGAGGGCTGGATGAACAGTAGACGGTTGAGGGGTGCTCGTGGAGGGGTGGTTGAACAGGACCCCGTGGTGTGGAGGGCTGGATGAACATTAGACGGTGGAGGGATGCCCGTGGAGGGGTGGTTGAACAACAGCCGGTGGAGTAGCGCGCGGTGGAGGCTGGATGAACAGGAGCTCGTGGAGGCTGGAGGAGGTCGACGGTGGAGATGAACAGTATCCCGTGGAGTCTCGTTTTGCGGTACGCCACACCCCTCCCAATGAACAGGACCCCCGTTTCGATCGTAGGAGGTCTGTTTCGTCCGTTTTGCGGTACACCACACCCCTCCCGATCAACAGGACCCCCGTTTTGACCGTAGGAGGTCCGTTTCGTCCGTTTTGCGGTACGCCACACCCCTCCCGATCAACAGGACCCCCGTTTCGACCGTAGGAGGTCCGTTTCATCCGTTTTGCGATACGCCACACCCCTTCCAATCAACAGGACCCCGTTCCAAACATAGGAGGTCTGTTTCCTCCGTTTTGTGGTACGCCATGCCTCGTTTCCATCGCCTGTTCCATCCAAGCCCTCCCGATGAAGACGGCCACGCATTCCATTCCGACCCAGCCGGTTGGCTTCCACGCGTTCCATTGCCTCCCGATGAACACGACGCATTCTGTTGCCTCCCCATGAACACGAGGCATTCCGTTGCCTCCCAATGAACACGGCGCATTCCGTTGCCTCTCCATGAACACGACGACGTTGTTTCTCCGTTCCAACCCAGCCATGTCAACGAGCCCTCGCCATACGTATGCGCGAGTAGGCGTTCGAGACCCCGCCCATATGTACATACGTGGCCGTATTTTCTTTCTTGCACCCTGGACGTTGTACGTACGTGTGATACGTCCATTTTGCATCATGCTTTTATATCAATATTTATTGCATTATGGGCTGTTATTACACATTATGTCACAATACTTATGCCTATTTTCTCTTATTTTACAAGGTTTACATAAAGAGGGAGAATGCCGGCAGCTGGGATTCTGGCTGGAAAAGGAGCAAATATTAGAGACCTATTCTGCACAGCTCCAAAAGTCCTAAAACTTCACGGATGATGTTTTCCCAATATATAAAAAATACTGAGCGCAAGAACTTCACCAGGGGGGCCACACCCTGCCCACGAGGGTGGGGGCGCGCCCCCTACCTCGTGGGCCCCCTGGTGGCTCTCCGGTGACCATCTTCTGCTATATGGACTCTTTCGATGAAAAAAAAATCATAAGCCATCTTCTTGGAGGAAACTCCGCCGCCACGAGGCGGAACCTTGGCGGAGCCAATCTAGGGTTCTGGCGGGGCTGTTCTACCGGGGAAACTTCCCTCCTGGAGGAGGAAATCATCGCCATCGTTATCACCAACGCTCCTCTTATCGGGAGAGGGCAATCTCCATCAACATCTTCATCAGCACCATCTCATCTCAAAACCCTAGTTCATCTCTTGTATCCAATTCTTGTCTCCAAGTCCGGGATTGGTGCTAGCAGGTTGCTAGTAGTGTTAATTACGCCTTGTAGTTGATGCTAGTTGGTTTAATTGGTGGAAGATCATATGTTCAGATCCTATATGCATATTAATACCCCTCTGATTATGAACATGTTTATGCTTTGTGAGTAGTTACTTTTGTTCCTGAGGACATGGGAGAAGTCTTGCTATTAGCAGTCATGTGAATTTGGTATTCGTTCGATATTTTGATGAGATGTATGTTGTCTCTCCTCTAGTGGTGTTATGTGAACGCCGACTACATGACACTTCACCATTATTTGGGCCTAGAGGAAGGCATTGGGAAGTAATAAGTAGATGATGGGTTGCTAGAGTGACAGAAGCTTAAACCCTAGTTTATACATTGCTTCATAAGGGGCTGATTTGGATCCATATGTTTCATGCTATGGTTAGGTTTACCTTAATACTTTTGTTGTATTTGCGGATGCTTGCAATAGGGGTTAATCATAAGTGGGATGTTTGTCCAAGTAAGGGCAGCACCCAAGCACCGGTCCACCCACATACCAAATTATCAAAGTACCGAATGCGAATCATATGAGCGTGATGAAAACTAGCTTGACGATATTCCCATGTGTCCTTGGGAGCGCTTTACATCATATAAGAGTTTGTCCAGGCTTGTCCTTTGCTACAAAAAGGATTGGGCCACCTTGCTGCACCTTGTTTACTTTTGTTACTTGTTGCTCGTTACAGTTATCTTATCACAAAACTATCTGTTACCACTTATTTCAGTACTTGCAGAGAATACCTTGCTGGAAACCGCTTATCATTTCCTTCTGCTCCTCGTTGGGTTCGACACTCTTACTTATCGAAAGGACTATGATAGATCCCCTATACTTGTGGGTCATCAAGACTCTTTTCTGGCGCCGTTGCCGGGGAGTGAAGCGCCTTTGGTAGGTGGGATTTGGTAAGGAAAAATTTATATAGTGTGCTGAAATTTACTGTCACTTGTTACTATGTAAAGTAATCCTCTGAGGGGCTTGTTCGGGGTATCTTCACCCCGACCAGTAGAGCAAAGAGTTGCTCCTCAACCTACTGAACCTACTGAAAATGAAAATGCTTGCTTCGAAATTCCTTTGGGTATGGTAGAAAAACTGCTAGCTAATCCTTTTTTAGGAGATGGAACAAAACATCTTGATGAACATCTAATATATGTGGATGAAGTTTGTGGATTATTTAAGCTTGCATGTGTACCCGGAGATGTTGTTAAGAAGAAGGTCTTCCCCTTATCTTTGAGGGGAGATGCATCGACACAGTATAGGCTATGTGATGATATGGAGTCTTGGAATTACAAACGATTGAAATTGGAATTTCATCAAAAGTTTTATCCTATGCATCTTGTTCATCGTGATCGCAATTATATATATATATATATATATATATATATATATATATATATATATATAATTTTTGGCCTCGTGAAGGAGAAAGCATCTCTCAAGCTTGGGGGAGGCTTAAATCAATGTTATATTCATGCCCCAATCATGAGCTCTCAAGAGAAATGATTATTCTAAATTTTTATGCTCGGCTTTCTCATAACAATCGCACCATGCTTGATACTTCTTGTGCTGGCTCCTTTATGATGAAGACTACTGAATTCAAATGGGATTTATTGGAAGGAATTAAGCACAACTCCGAAGATTGGGACCTCGATAATGGTAAGGAGTCAGGTATGACACATAGTTTTGATTGTGTTAAATCTTTTATGGAAACCGATATTTTTTCATAAATTTAGCACTAAATATGGACTTGACTCTGAGATAGTAGCTTCTTTCTGTGAATCTTTTGCTGCTTATGTTGATCTCCCCAAGGAGAAGTGGTTTAAATATCATCCTCCCATATAAGTAAAAGTAGCTGCACCTATTAAAGTTGAAGAAAAGACTATCACTTATAATGATCCTATTGTTCCTACTTCTTATGTTGAGAAACCACCTTTCCCTGTTAGGATAAAGGACCATGCTGAAGCTTCAACTGTGGTTTGTAAAAGCAATATTAAAACATATACACCTCCTGAGAAAGTTAAAGTTGAACCTAATATTGCTATTGTTAAAGATCTCTTGTCTGATAATATAGATGGGCATGCTATTTATTTATGTAATGAAACTGCTAGAATTGCTAAACCCCGTGATACAGATAAACCTAGACCTGTGGTAGGTATGCCTGTTATTTCTGTTAAAATAGGAGATCATTGTTATCATGGCTTTATGTGATATGGGTGCTAGTGCTAGTGCAATACCTATTGACTTATACAACAAAATTATGCATGACATTGCACCTGTTGAGTTAGAAGATATTGATGTCACAATTAAACTTGCTAATAGAGATACTATTTCACCAATGGGAATTGTTAGAGATGTTGAAGTCTTGTGTGGGAAAACTAAATATCCTGCTGATTTTCTTGTTCTTGGTTCCCCACAAGATAGCTTCTGTCCCATTATATTTGGTACACCCTTCTTAAACACTGTTAATGCTACCATAGATTGCAAAAGAGATGTTGTTACTGTCGGTTTAGATGATATGACTCATGAATTTAATTTTTCTAAATTTGTAGACAACATTGTGAAGAAGAATTACCTAGTAAATATGAAATTATTGGTCTTGCCTCTATTGCCGTACCCCCTAGTGATCCTTTAGAACAATATTTGCTAGACCATGAAAATGATATGTTTATGAATGAAAGAAGGGAATTAGATGAAGTATTCTTTAAACAGGAACCTATTCTGAAACATAATTTACCTGCTGAATTCCTAGGAGATCCTCCTCCACCCAAGGGTGATCCCGTGTTTGAGCTTAAACCGTTACCAGATACTCTTAAATATGCTTATCTTGATGAGAAAAAGATATATCCTTTTATTATTAGTGCTAACCTTTCAGAACATGAAGAAAGAGATTATTGAAAATTCTGAAGAAGCACCGTGCTGCTATTGGGTATACTCTTGATGATCTTAAGGGCATTAGTCCTACTCTATGCCAACATAAAATTAATTTGGAAGAAGATGCTAAACCAGTTCGTGATCATCAATGCCGGCTGAATCCTAAAATGAAAGAAGTGGTAAGAAAGGAGATACTAAAGCTCCTTCAGGCAGGTATAATTTACCCCGTTGCTGATAGTCAGTGGGTAAGCCCTGTCCATTGTGTCCCTAAGAAGGGAGGTATTACTATTGTTCCTAATGATAAAGATGAATTGATTCCTCAAAGAATTATTACTGGTTATAGGATGGTAATTGATTTCTGCAAATTGAATAAGGCTACTAAAAAGGATCATTACCCCTTACCTTTTATCGATAAAATTCTAGAAAGATTATCCAAACATACACATTTTTGCTTTCTAGATGGTTATTATGGTTTCTCTCAAATACCTGTGTCAGCCAAAGATCAATCAAAGACTACTTTTACATGCCCTTTTGGTACTTTTGCTTATAGACGTATGCCTTTTTGGTTTATGTAATGCACCTGCTACCTTTCAAAGATGCATGATGGCTATATTCTCTAACTTTTGTGAAAGGATTTGTGAGGTTTTCATGGATGACTTTTCCGTCTATGGATCTTCTTTTGATGATTGTTTGAGCAACCTTGATCGAGTTTTGCAGAGATGTGAAGAAACTAATCTTGTCTTGAATTGGGAAAAGTGCCACTTTATGGTTAATGAAGGTATTGTCTTGGGGCATAAAGTTTCTGAAAGAGGTATTGAAGTTGATAAAGCCAAGGTTGATGCTATTGAAAAGATGCCATGTCCCAAGGACATCAAAGGTATAAGAAGGTTCCTTGGTCATGCCGGTTTTTATAGGAGGTTCATTAAGGACTTCTCAAAAATCTCTCAGCCTCTGACTAATTTATTACAAAAAGATATACCATTTGTTTTTGATGATGATTGTGTAGAAGCATTTGAAATACTTAAGAAAGCATTGATCTCTACACCTATTGTTCAACCACCTGATTGTAATTTACCCTTTGAAATTATGTGTGATGCTAGTGATTATGTTGTAGGTGTTGTTCTAGGACAAAGAGTTGATAAGAAATTAAATGTTATTCAATATGCTAGTAAAACTCTAGACAATGCTCAAAAAAATTATGCTACTACTGAAAAAGAATTCTTAGCAGTTGTATTTGCTTGTGATAAGTTCAGACCCTATATTGTTGATTCTAAAGTAACTATTCACACTGATCATGCTGCTATTAAATATCTTATGGAAAAGAAAGATGCTAAACCTAGAATTATTAGATGGGTTCTCTTGCTTCAGCTTCATCCGGTGTTCTTTCCCTGAAAAGAGAACCAACACATCTATCCAGGTAATCTCTGGAAGCATCGGTTAGTCCATTATAAAAGATATCAAGTATTTCAGGTTTCTTAAGAGGATGATCAGGCAAAGCATTAAGTAACTTGAGAAGACTCCCCCAAGCTTGTGGGAGACTCTCTTCTTTAATTTGCACAAAGTTGTATATTTCCGTCAAAGTAGCTTGTTTCTTATGAGCAGGGAAATATTTAGCAGAGAAGTAATAAATCATATCCTGGGGACTACGCACACAACCAGGATCAAGAGAATTAAACCATATCTTAGCATCACCCTTTAATGAGAACGGAAATATTTTGAGTATATAAAAGTAGCGCGATCTCTCATCATTAGTAAACATGGCAGCTATATCATTTAACTTAGTAAGATGTGCCACAACAGTTTCAGATTCATAGCCATAAAACGGATCAGATTCAACCAAAGTAATTATATCAGGATCAGCGGAGAATTCATAACCCTTATCAGGAACACAAATAGGTGAAGTAGCAAAAGCAGGGTCGGGTTTCATTTTATCTCTAAGCGATTCTTTGTTCCATTTAATTAATAACCTCTTAAGCTCATATCTATCCTTGCAAGCTAAAATAGCGGCAGAAGATTCCATATCAAAAAGATAGCCCTCAGGAATAACACGCATATTTTCATCATCACTATCATCATCGTATTTAGATTCAATAATTTATTTTTCTCTAGCCCTAGCAATTTGTTCATCAAGAAATTCACCAAGGGGCACAGTAGTATCAGGCATAGAAGAAGTTTCATCATAAGTATCATGCATAGCAGAAGTGGCATCATCAATAACATGCGACATATCAGAACGAATAGCAGAAGCAGGTGTAGGTGTCGCAAACTTACTCATAACAGAAGGTGAATCAAGTGCAGAGCTAGATGGCAGTTCCTTACCTCCCCTCGTAGTTGAGGGATAGATCTTGGTTTTTGGATCTCTCAAATTCTTCATAGTGTCCAGCAGATATAAATCCCTAGTGACTCAAAGAATAGAGCTATGCTCCCCGGCAATGGCGCCAGAAATTAGTCTTGATAACCCATAAGTATAGGGCATCGCAACAGCTTTCGAGGGTAGAGTATTCAACCCAAATTTATTGATTTGACACAAGGGGGGCCAAAGAATATTCTCAAGTATTAGCAGCTGAGTTGTCAATTCAACCACACCTGGAAACTTAGTATCTGCAGCAAAGTGTTTAGTAGCAAAGTAATATGATAGTGGTGGTAGCAGCAACAAAAGTAAAGACATCAAAAGTAATGTTTTTGGTATTTTGTAGTGATTGTAACAATAGCAGCGGGAAAGTAAATAAGCGAGAACTAGTATATGGAAAACTCGTAGGCACCAGATCAGTGATGGATAATTATGCCGGATGCGGTTCATCATGTAACAGTCATAACATAGGGTGACACAAAACTAGCTCCAATTCATCAATGTAATGTAGGCATGTATTCCGTATATAGTCATACATGCTTATGGAAAAGAACTTGCATGCCATCTTTTGTTCTACCCTCCTGTGGCAGCGGGGTCCTATTGGAAACTAAGGGATATTAAGGCCTCCTTTTCATAGAGAACCAGAACAAAGCATTAGCACATAGTGAATACATGAACTCCTCAAACTATGGTCATCACCGGGAGTGCGATTATTGTCACTTCGGGGTTGCCCGATCATAACACATAGTAGGTGACTATAGACTTGCAAGATAGGATCAAGAACTCACATATATTCATGAAAACATAATAGGTTCAGATCTGAAATCATGGCACTCGGGCCCTAGTGACAAGCATTAAGCATAGCAAAGTCATAGCAACATCAATCTCAGAACATAATGGATACTAGGGATCAAACCCTAACAAAACTAACTCGATTACATGATAAATCTTATCCAATCCATCATCGTCCAGCAAGCCTATGATGGAATTACTCACGCACGGCGGTGAGCATCATGAAATTGGTGATGGAGGATGGTTGATGATGACGACGGCGACGAATCCCCCTCTCCGGAGCCCCGAACGGACTCCAGATCAGCCCTCCCGAGAGGTTTTAGGGCTTGGTGGAGGCTCCGTATCGTAAAACGCGATGATTTCTTCTCTCTAATTTTTCTCTCCGAAAGCAAACATATAGAGTTGGAGTTGGCGTCAGAGGGTTTCCAGGGGGCCCATGAGGTAGGGAGCGCGCCCTAGGGGGGGCGCCCCCCACCCTCCTGAGAAGGGTGTGGGCCCCCTGGTCTTCATCTTTGGTGAGGATTTTTTATTGTTTTTTCTAAGACGTTCCGTGGAGTTTCAGGTCATTCCGAGAATATTTGTTTTCTGCACATAAAACAACACCATGGCAATTCTGCTGAAAACAGCGTCAGTCCGGGTTAGTTCCATTCAAATCATACAAGTTAGAGTCCAAAACAAGGGCAAAAGTGTTTGGAAATGTAGATACAACGGAGACGTATCAGTTACCGCCGCGATAGGCGATGCCATGGCATAGATGCGGAGGAGCTTGTGTAGGTGTGAATGGGGAACGTACCGGAGGGGCCGAGGTGGGTGGCGGGCGGGTGAGGGTTTTTGTGACGTGGGGATGGTGAGGGCTTTCTTTTTTCTTTTTTGAATTGGGTGGTGAGGGTTTTCTGCCCCACAAAGAATTTTGGGGGCGACGGTTTGCTAGAGCGAACCGTGTGTGATTGACGCAGCAGGCAAAATGATAGTCATTGCGCACGGTTCCAATTTTGGGAACCGTGTGTGATTGACGTACTACCTCTGTCCTGGTTTATTGGTCCCCTGTTGTAATTTTTACCAAAATTTGGCAAAATATTTAACATAGTCAGACATAGATAATAAGCGTACACGTACATAAGCATAGTTCAACCATAAGTACATAGTTCAACCGTCATTAAGCATACTCAAGCGTACATAGTTCGATCCATCCCACATCTCATCTCACATGCGACTGACACGATCCTGAAGCTTCTCCAGGTACTCGGCGTACGCGCCATGCGCCACCCTACGAGAATACTTCTTCTTGAAGGAGCCAACGACCCGTCCTCTTGCATGCGCAATAACACTTAGATACGCGTCATGAATCTTGTGGTTGCAAAATGGGCGTCCATAGCCGTCGTTCCAGGTCCTAATACGCCTGCTATGCATTCCCGCATAAAGCTCCCCCGGGATTCACCTCTTGTACCTTCTCTGGGCATCTTCATCCTCGCTGTCCACATCGTCAAACATCACCTATACATATAGTAAAACAAATTTGGCATCAAATCACTGATTACATGCCGTGAAGTAGGATTAGGAATTTATGGCTATTTATTTATACATATTCAGAGATTATGGTTCAATTTTTAAGCACAGTCGTCTATGTACAGACCAATCTTGAAGAAAATAATGGCACATACATATGGATGTCATTCAAAATCAATTGTCAAGTCCTGGCTAGGAATTATTAGCACGAACACTAACCCTAGACAGATTACTAGCAGAAATCATTTGCACAGATGAAACAACTAATCACTTATCACCTTTACCATTCAAACAATCGATACACTACACGGATCTAACGAAACTTACTAAGATTTCATGGATTGGGAGAACATAACCACAGGATTCCTATTCCAAAAAGGGGGAGGCAGGAGTAACCAGAGAAACCCTATGATCTATTTGACACATAAATGGGTATAGATGACTAACCAGCTGTCCGTCGTCGTCGGAGTCGTCGCCGGAGTGGTCGTCGGAGTCGTTGTGGAACTCCGCCTCCGGCTATGGAAGCTCGACGCCGTCGACGACGTCAGGGTGCAGCGATAACTCGCCGGCGGTGATGGCGACCTCTGTCTCCATCTCCATGCCGTGCTCCGGTGCTTTAGCAGCCCTGGCGTCACCACGCCCTCTGATGGGGTGCTTTGGCGGCATCCTCATACACTGACGGCTTTGAGGACTGAGAGCGGCGTCGAGGTTGTAAGCGGAGAGAGAGGATTGTGTGTGTGTAGCGAGGATGCATGGGGGTGCGGCCGCTCGGATGCACCATTAATATGGAGTACTGGGAGTTGTGGGACAGAGGCGGGCGGCGGTCAAACCGATGGCTCGCCTTCCGATGAGCCTGCGCACCGGACTGCTGGCATGCCTACCAAAGTTTCACACAGCTACTCGCACGCCTCCCGATGACACTATGCAGCGAGCACGCCTCCGTCAATTCACACACCTGCACGCATGCCTCCCCGTCTACCTGCATGGCGGACTGCTCGCATGCATCTCGTCAACTCACGCCCGCTCGCACGCCACATGGGTCGCGCGGTGGCACATATATTGTTTTTCTATTTGGATGATTAATGCTGCCGCTTTATTGCTTAGCCGAAGCATGGCACGTATCCATTGTTTGTCTAACGCTCATAGTTCGAATAAATAATCCATTTGGGATATTGGTTCCCAATTATTAATAATCTCCCGTCTGTAATTAGATAAAGATTACATCAAAACTGGTCTCAAATTTGACAAAAAAGTACAATGCCACTTTGTATTGGTGTCCATATGTCAACATGATAAGTTTCATGAACTTTAAATAAGTTTTGGATACTAGAATTTAAAAATCAAGATTCTCAATGTTTGAAATTTGTTGCACGGGGATTAAACATGCACCCAGTGAGACACATGTGTTTTTGCAATCCATTTAGGTGCACTGTCACGTGTTCATGTAGCTCAAATTTGATTTTTGCACATTATACCCATAGAAAGTCAATCAATGTACTAAAATGTTTTAATGATCTTTGTGAATTTTTTGAAATTAAAACGTTCCTCCTTTGGTAACATGTATGTTCACCGTGGGATAATTAATTTAACATGCATCGTAGTTGCGGTGGATTCGCGGTGTGTGTGTGGGTGTGTGCGTCTGGGGGTGGTGGGTGGCTCGCAGTACACTACGGTTGTGAGCCACCGTGTGGGTTGGCCGTTTTGTTAGGCAGGCTGGTGCCACATCAGAGTCGTGAAATCGTTATAAACATTACACAACCCTTTCATACATAAATGTTTTGGCCACATGCAGTCGATGGTTGTCCTACACAACACTTGATACTCGTGTGTGACGCTTTCTGTGGGCCCGCGAGGTCATCGTCCATCACTTTGACAGACAACCGGCAGTGAGGTTAATTTGACCAGCAAGGTATAATCTTTTTTGTTTATGTTATGGTGGTATATAGTACGCGTCGAAGAGGTGGGAGGGGACTAGCATATATACTATATGTATGCGACCGTGAACAAGTACACCTCACTCAGTGTCGGGACTTTTTGGTTACCAAGGCACGTGCCACATCAAAATTGTGAAATTGGTTATTCAAACATCACACAACACCTTTTTGGGCTACATGCATATATATCCTAGCTAGGACACTCACGTGTGACGCTTCCATCTGTGGGCCCACGAGGCCATCGTCGATGCATGCATGCATGCATCACTTTGACCTACCTCGGGAGAGGTTAATTAATTTCACCATCGATGAGGATTCTTTTGGGTTGTACATATATTACAGCAGGAGCATATAGTATGCGGTGAAGAGGGGGGAAGGGGACCATCATATGTAGTATGCTTGATATGAACCTTTCTCTCTGTGGGTGCATGGTTTACGGTTTTTAAGGCATGTGGCACATCAAAGTTGTGCATTTTGGGTATTCAACATAAATATGTTTGGCCCACATGCAAAGAGGAGGTGGCTGTCCTCTCGCATCCACTTAAGCGGTTATCAGCGATAATGATGCTTTCCATCTGTGGGCCCGCTTGGTCCATCACTTCTTTTTGCCTGACAACAAGAGAGGTTAATTTGACTTAGGAGGGGATTATTATTTTTTCTCTGGGTTGACATGTATGATACACTTTGAGCACACACATATGCATGTGTACGCATGAATCCCTCCCATCGAGTCGAAGTGGCTAGTACAACGACACCATAATGAACCGATCTCGCTCTGTGTGGGGAGCTAGTGTACGATTTTTGACACACGCGCCAGATCAATGTTGTGTATTCAAACATGCATGCACACATCACCTCCATACATATGCATGTAGTGGTTTCCTTCGAACGATACACTCCCTCGCATGGTTATTGGCGACAAGCCTATATATTCGTGGGCCCACGTGGACATCCATGATCACCTTGACCAACAACAAGATAGGTTACCATGGCAGATTCTTCATTTGGTTAGTGTTATCGTAGTATAGGTCATGATGAGATTCAGACCTAATTAAGTTTGAGCACATATACTATGCATGCATGCATGCATATATGAATCCCTGTCGTTGGCTTGAAGTGTGGTGTAACATACATATGCATCGTCAACCTAACCCTCACTTAGTGTGGGGATTTCTAGTTCGAAATCACGGTGCCACATCAAACTTGTTCATTGTTACTCAAAAACACACCTCTCCATACATATGTTTGGGCCACACGTATGCAGTGGTTGTCTTCGGGGTCTAGTTACTTGCCTGATTATTGGCGAGCTAGCCCATCTCTAGGGTCGCATGGACGGACATCACTATGACCAACAACAAGAGAGAGGTTGTACGACCAAGGTGGATTATTCTTGCTCCATTTTATGATCCATCTTGGTGAGATATATGCCTCTCTGGCCCGTCGACTGAAAGTGTG
>NC_041380.1:506164795-506174562 GCF_002162155.2 Triticum dicoccoides
TCCCTTTGTGCCAACACGAGGGAGGAGGGGGCCTGCTAGCTACTTCGCACTTTGCTAGGTGAACCTCGGTTGAGGGGGAGGGGGCATGCATTCATATATAGCTTAGGATTCCCTTCATGCCGACATGAGGGAGGAGGGGGGCTGCTACCTACTTTGCACATTTCTAGGTGAACCTCGGTTGAGGGGGAGGGGGCATGCATTCATAGCTTAAGATTCCCTTCGTGCCGACACGAGAGGGTGGGAGTAAGCAATACCGTGCGCTTTGCGAGAGAGGTGCCACATCGAAGTTGCATTTGGTATTTGAAAATCAAACCACCCTTTTGATACATAAATTTGGTCCACATGCAAGTGTGTTCATGTTCTGACCCTCTCTCGCGTCATTTTTCGCCAAACTTATGAACATTAGAAAAGTCGGATGACGCAACAGACACGGTTCACTCAAACTAACCGTGTGCCACGCCGGTGCACCCGTCGTGCACACATTCGCACAGTACATTGGGCTCCATGAGGCTCCCCCTCTCAAAAATATTTGCCCGCTTCGAGGGTTTTTCTGTTTCATAACACACGGTTGTTATCTCCGGACCGTGTGTGATGTTTCTTGTTCCCAATCCCGCCTGCATCAAAAATATTTGCGTGCCTCGAGGGTTTTTCTTTTTCATAACACATGGTTGTTATCTCCGGACTGTGTGCGATGCACTATCATCAAAATTTTCAATAGCCCGGCATTTCACTCCCGCGTTTGACTCCCGTGTAGTAAAATTTTCAGTACCCGCGTCATTTCCTCAAACATCCCGCACCCCCTCCACACACACACACACCAAATCCTCCTCGGGCGTGCGCGTGCGCGCGCACACACACACACACACACACCCTCCCTCACTCGGAACCCTAGCAAAGTCCCAAACGCCCCCTTTCCCATAGATCCCCATCCCCATCCCCATCCCCCACTCCAGAGCGTCGCAGCCTAAGCCCGACTACGCTTCCCGTGGAGCTTGAGGAGCGACTGGCCAAAAAGAGGTGTATAGCGGTCTCTTCACCCGACGTCGCCGAGGAAGCTGACGACCATTACTGGCGGCAGGCACTCAAGCAACGGGCTAGAGTATGCGGGCATTTCTCGTTAGCCGGCTACGACATCGAGGTCATTGACAACGACGCCCCGAGGAGGGATGTGTCATAGGTTAAGTGGCCCATCCCCAACCCCTCGGGTTCAACTACCGTCGATCTCATCCATGGCCCCGCGCTGATCTGCTCTGCCTCGCCATCAACAATTTGCCATTCTGCATCGCCAGTGAGCCCCTTTTGTCATTTCTGAAGGACACGTTCTGCGACACTGGCTTGGGATCCACAACTTCCAAGTCAGACCTCATCGATGGCGACCACGAGGAGGGCACCCTCTCCGGCTCTTCCAAGGGGAAAGAGCCCATCTGCTCTTCCAAGGGGAAAGCGCCCGTCTGCGACATCAGGGAGGGCACCCTATAGCCGTGCTCTTCCAAGGGGAAGGAACCCATCTCCGACAACATGGAGCGCATCCAGGGTCCGTGCTCTTCCCACGGGAACGAACCCATCTGTGACAAGTGAGGAAACCCATGATTTGTTTATTTTAGTTGTTCACAATGTGATGCTCTATATGTGCAATTATTTACTGTGCAGTACATTTCATCAATCCAGTTTTAAACATACCGATAGGAATGCATATATTTGCTTGCTGTTAAGCCTGTTATAGCTAGCATATGCCTCTTTCAAAGTTTTTTGATTGTTCGGTTGTTTGTAGTTAGCATATGTTCAGTTTCAAATGATATCTTTGGTTGTTCGTAGTATGCCTTGTTTATTCAAGTTATTCACAACGTGATGTTCTATATGTGCAAGTATGAACTGTGTAGTTCAATTTCATCAGTACCAGTTTCAACAATGCACTATGAATGACTACATTTGGTTGCTGCATCTTGTAGTTAACACGCCTTTCCATTTTTATTTAACCATAACTAGTGTACTTAGACCCGCACAATACCAGTTTGAATGACCATGTTTGCTTGTTGTTAACTGTTAGGCATGTTGCAGTTAGCACACCTATCCACTTGTTTTGCTTTACTAGTGTGCTTAAACCTACACACTAAAGCTATCTTTTGGAGATTATTTTTTCCACCATGTGTAATTTTGGTTGATGTTTAGCTTATTGTGCTTAACATGCTTCTTGATGTACCTACACAGGACAATTTTGGGAATGACTGTTGTTTTCCATCGAGGTTAGTTTCATCCCATGGCTTTTATCCGCTTACTGTTCAGGATATCCGTAGCTGGTACCATATAGGCCGGCGGCTGATAAGGGACTAATCGGTGAATCGTACTTTTAACTGAATATATCTGCAACCCATTTTTCCTTAGGTTAACTAGGTCCATATGTAATATATCTGAGGATGCATAGCAACATGCATTGTACTTAATGTCTAAATATGCAATCCTAGGCTACATAGCAACAAGGAAGAGTGTTACATTAATGTTCTAATGATGTCTAGATATACGTGGAAGAGCAACAGCAGCAGCAACAACAACACAACATTGTTTGGATACACAACTTAGCTAGAGGTTAGAGTTAGTTTCTAGATCATTAATTACTAACCCTGAACTAACTCCATCCGAAGAGTTGTCTGGATGGCAGGGTTAGATTGACAATAAATGCACTAGGAGAACTAGATCCAATTAGCACCTCTTGGGTTGGATACTAGTTTTTTGGGTGGATTATAGATGCAACTAGCTCAAACTAGCCCTCGTGTTTAGATATACTTTAGGGCTATTTGAGCCCGAACTAGATCAAACTAATTGTAACCCATGGATACAGCAACAGATAATTTTTAAGAACGAACTAAACTCCTTCCGGCCCATAATATAAGATGTTAATTCATCTAATATGTGAGTATATTGGATGTTATAAGATACTCCCTCTGTTCCTAAATATTTGTCTTTTTAGAGATTTCAAATGGACTACCACATACGGATGTATATAGAAATATTATAAAAGAGTGTTGTACTACATCATTGTGCCATTGCTGTTTAGCTTCTAATATTAACTTGGTGCTTTTAGGTACATATGTCATTGGTAAATCCATGTTTCGGCCCTTTCTGTGTATGGGGCAATGAGATATCGATGAACCAGCATCAAGTGAGGAAGCTGATAAAGATTGTTAGTAAAATGGGTCCAAAGATGGCAATTAAACTATTTGTTTACACTTTATCCAAGACAACAACAAACTGCAGGATGGTAAGTAAGAACTCTACAGCCTTCTTTTTACTGCCCATAATGAGTTGTGTTAGATGACAATGTCTGAAATCTTATTCCTCTATAGTGGTTGCCAAAGCAGTTTACTCAAGATTACCTCTCAAACTACATGATTGGTGGCCATGCAAAGGTTAAAGTATTTCTACCAGAACATGATGATTATCTAGATGTTTTCATGAAGACCGTGAAGGATGGGCGGTCGGCCATCACAAGGGGTTGGACTAGAGTCGTGCGTGCCTTCTGCATGGAGGAGGGCACAATATGGGCATTCCGCTTCACCTTGTTCAGCAACCAGAATATATTTCGCCTCTTTCTTTACCGTCTTTAATAGTACAAGTATACAACTGTGGTTCATCATTCTTTATTTGGTTCTTATGTAATTCTTGAACATATGTACCTATGAATCGAATAATGCATTGGTTGTTTGAACCTGATGGATATGAATAAAGCTATAGCAGACATTCAAATTCAAATCCAAATCCGGTACAATTTGGAAAAGCAACAATTAAATTACGCTCTCTAGGTTATTACGGCACACATGGTTGGTAAAACACAAACTTTTATGATATGCACCATAATCTGAGACGGTTCATAGTGAGGAAACATGTGCAAGCATGCACACAGTTGCCGTTTGCAAAGCGTGTGCGATGTCAAACAATATCACAAATGGTGCGGGCAAACTAAACGTTTGTGTTAGTTGCCTTATTGTACACCATTCGCAACCATGAACTATTTCTGATGAAGTATGCATCGTAAACGTTGCACCACAGAATAGTGTGTGCGATAGTTGTCGTGTACGACGATGTTACGATGGTCCGACGTTTCGTAATCCTGTCCGACGCTCGTACGATGATTAGCTAATCTTCTTAATGGTGAACCGTTTGTGATGGGCCGTGCATCATACACGTTCTATAATAGTGAAACGTTTGTGATGGGCTGCACATCGTAAACGTAGCACCACAGAATACCGATTGCGATGATAATGCGAACAAAAACGAGTAGGAGTACTGTAGGGGCCCTATCCTCGACGGTTTCTGGGTCCTGTGGGAAGGACCCCCCTATCGCCCACACTCACTTGGCGACGGTTCCTAATGCCGTCGCGGAAAGGGGTTTTAAACCGTTTGTTTAGGACCGACGCGCACTAGTGTAGCGGTGCATCAAGGACATAATTCTTCTGTGCAACAATGAGGATAATCCTTAGATCACAGACCCAATAGGCATCACTGCTACTATCATCTTTTAACTTAGTTTTCTCTAGGAACATATCAAAAATAAAATAGGGGAGCTATACTCGAGCTATTGATCTACAACATAGATATGCAAAATACTATTAAGACTAAGTTCATGGTAAATTAAGTTCAGTTAGTCAAATTACTTAAGAAATCCCACTTAGATAGACATACCTCAAGTCATCTAAATGATATGTGATCCAAATCAACTAAACCATGTCCGATCATCACGTGAGATGGAGTAGTCATCAATGGTGAACATCTCTATGTTGATCGTATGTACCGAATGATTCACGTTCGACCTTTCGGTCTCCAGTGTTCCAAGGCCATGTCTGTACATGCTAGGCTCGTCAAGTTTAACCCAAGTATTCCGCATGTGCAAAACTGTCTTGCATCCGTTATATGTGAACGTAGAGTCTACCATACCCGATCACCACGTGGTGTCTCAACACGACGAACTGTCGCAACACTGCATACTCAGGGAGAACACTTATACCTTGAAATTTTAGTTAAGGGATCATCTTATAATGCTACCGCCGTACTAAGAAAAATAAGATTCATAAAAGATAAACACCACATGCAATCAAAATATGTGACATGATATGGCCATCATCATGCTTTTGATCTCCATCTCCAAAGCATCATCATGGTCTCCATCAGCACCGGCTCGACACCTTGATCTCCATCATTGCGGTGTGGTCGTCTCGCCAACTATTGCCTCTACAACTATCGCTAATGCATAGTGATAAAGTAAAGCAATTACATGGCATTTGCATTTCATATAATAAAGCGACAACAATAGGCTCATGCCAGTTGTCGATAACTTACAAAACATGATCATCTCATACAACAATGTATATCACATCATGTCTTGACCATATCTGTAACATCCCAAATTTTCAATTTGGAATGTTTTACAATTATTAGCTAAGCATCTATGCATTATGTTTGAATTGAGTGGCATTTGGAAATTTCAGAGGCATTTGAGTTCTATTGGAATTTGAATTTGAATTTGGCAATTGAAATTTATTTCAAAATACCCGATGAATACTTGTGCAAAAGTATGAGAGGAGCCAACATGACACTCCAAAAAAATGTCAGAGGAAAATATTGCCAAAAAGTTGAATTCAAATTTGAATTTATTTGGAATTTGCAGAAAATGTTTTTTTCGTTGTTTCTGTTTTGCCTCTGGAAAAATGTTCATGTTGTAGGATTTATTTTTCTGATTTTATTGATATATATATGTCATATATTAAAATATTATAGGTTTCTCTATAATTAGTTTTTTTTTCTCTCTCTCTAGTAATTCAAAAAAAGGAAAAAGACCCAGGCGCGAGCCAGGCCAACCGGCCCAGCCGACGCCCGAGCCACAGCCCACCAGCGACCGAGCCAGCCTGCCTCAGCGCCCGACGCCCGAGCCGCCTCCGCTTCGGTCGCCCGATCCCTCTCCTCTCTCCCTCTCTCACTGGAGCGCCGACCCCACCCCGTCTGCCTCCTCCCGCAAGCCGCGCCCGCGCATCTCGCTCGCGTCCGACGCCCTCGACGTCCGCGCTCCCAAAACCCTAACCCTAGCTGCCCCTCCTCCACAAAAACATGCCCTATAAAAACCACCATTTCTGCAACCGGTGAGCATTCCCCTCGCTTCCAAGCTACACCACCCGAACCCCCTTTTCGTTCCGCACCCCTTTGACATCCTATCGTCGCTCAGGAACCGCTGAAGCCATCGCCCCGAGCTTGACCACCGCTCGCCGGAGCTGCAGCTCACCAGGGAGCAGTCGCCATCGCCCTGACCGCCACCATCGTCCCCGAGCTCCAACAACTCCACCACCACCTCCGCCTCGCTCTTCCGCATCTCCCCGATGTCACCGTCGTTGCCCCGGACCACCGGAGCCCCTCCGCCACCGACGCCCGAGTCGCCGCTGTCGTCTCCGTCTGTCGCCTCCATCCACTGTAAGCCCGAGCTCCCCTCCATCGTTAGATCTCGCATGTACGGCTTAGATTAGATCCGCGAAGGGTTAGGTTATTTTCAATAGATCGGTTTAGTTTACGGTTTATTTCCGATTTAGTTCTTGGTTTAGTTAGACTGGCCCGATCGATTTTTTTACTTAGCCTGTATACGTTTCAATTAAAGGTCGCTCGCGCGTTAGATAGTTTTAGAGCACTCACTGTTTCGGCCCGTTAGCGCATTAGTTTATTTTAGTTTTATTTCAGTTTCTGTTTTAAGCAGAATAGTTCTGTTTTTGTAAAATCTATATCTTTTAGGTTATCTATTATTTTTAGTTGATTCTTTTTTTGTTAGTTTACAAATTTCCTATAGTTTTATATTAGTTTTAGTCGGATTAGTATTTCTACTATAAATTGAGTTAGGATTATTCCTTTTTAGTGATTATTTTTGTCAATGCTTTGTTTTAACCTTGCCTAGCAGTAGGCATTTCTTTGGGTATTTTTAGACTTTATTAAAAAAATAGTTTTACCCAAAAACAAGCTTTTCTATTTTTAGCTTGCTGCTGTTTTCTGTTGTTCTAGTTAATTTAAGATTTTATTTTACCTTTTTTATAATTTATTTCAGATTTGTTTATGTAGTTTTAGAACATGAACTTTTATTTATAGAAAAATAAAATGTTTATTTTATTTTCTTGCTAGTTGTTGGTTTGGAGTTCTTCGAGTTTTCTTTGGTTTTGGTTTGAGTGCTTGTGTGATTTCCTTTAGCTTGCTTTTATGTTATTTAGTGGAATATTTATTTGTGCTATTGTTTGACTCGATAGAATTTCCGGAGTGCGAAGCTTGCTATCTCGAGTCACTAGAGTTTGAAGACCATCAGCCAGGCAAGTCATTTGATCATGTTTTACAATACCTATGATTTTGTTGCATTAGAATTATTCCTCCCCACCATGCATGCAGTAGGAGAATTTTAAGTTATGTCTTGAGTAGTATCATGAGGTAGGATGAACCCAATTCCCCTTGTTATCATTGCCCGGGACGATGTAGTTTATTTTTCTATGCTGGTAGACGGGGTTGGTTGAGAGATTCATAAGGGAGATGTGAGAGTCAAGATGATGACAACCCCATGACTTCAAGCTCGAGATGGACTTCAATTTCACTACTGGGTGGAGGACGGTTGACGGGCACCCTGGAGCAACCAGCGGATGGCGGGATGCACGGAGAAGCACCATGACATCTTGCGAAAAGCTTCACCTAGCCACGAAGAGATGGATGGATACACCTTGACCGGAAGCTTACCTGTGCAGCCGCAAGCCATTATGGGCTCTGGCTGGGTTGACCTTAGGCGTGACTCTGGACGGACGGTGCCGGCAGATGTAGAAGAACAGTAGGACATGGATGGGCACCTATAGTGCCTAGAGAAACTCTATGGAAGACCCTCTTTTGTTCGTCCCGTCTTCAAACACCATGCAGTGCGAGGACATAAAGGAGGAACCGAATCTTGTGGGTAAAGTGCACAAGACTCTGCAGAGTAACAACCTAATCGATTAGCCGTGTCCCCGGTTACGGACATTTGAGCCTCTATAATTGGAGTATTTCGGAAATCTCAACACCGAACATAATTAATTAATTGATGGGTTATTTAATGATTTCGGGTATGAGACACTGGTTGGCCGAACCATCTCATTAACAACCAACATTTTGTAGTAATAGTAAGCAAGTCCTTTGTTGTAGGGAGAAAACATAAAACTTAGAGCCCCACAGCCAAATGGCATGTAGTGTTAGTATTATTATTTGTTGTTCTCTCAATGACTTGCCGGCATATTCAAAATGCTGACCTACACGGCTGCAATGTCTCATGTTGCAGGGGAGTTCTCCGACCAGGAGTGAGGCTATGATCTACGCTCGGTGATTTCCCTATGGAGTCGGATGGACTCGCTTATCGTCTACGCTTCCGCAACTTTATTTAGTTTATTTCTCATGATTTCGCCTTCGGCCAAATTTATTATGATGTAATAAAGACTCGATGTGAGAATCGTGTAATAAATTCAGGTGTGATTTGCTACCTCTTAAGCACTGCGTTGGTTTTCCCTTGAAGAGGAAAGGGTGATGCAGCAAAGTAGCGTAAATATTTCCCTCAGTTTTTGAGAACCAAGGTATCAATCCAGTAGGAGGCTACACGTGAGTCCCTCGCACCTGCACAAAACAAATAAATCCTCGCAACCAACGTGATAAGGGGTTGTCAATCCCTACACGGTCACTTACGAGAGTGAGATCTGATAGATATGATAAGATAATATTTTTGGTATTTTTATGATAAAGATGCAAAGTAAAATAAAAGGTAATGAAAATAACTAAGTATTGGAAGATTAATATGATGAAGATAGACCCGGGGGCCATAGGTTTCACTAGTGTCTTCTCTCAAGAGCATAAGTATTTTATGGTGGGTGAACAAATTACTGTTGAGCAATTGACAGAATTGAGCATAGTTATGAGAATATCTAGGTATGATCATGTATATAGGCATCACGTCCAAGACAAGTAGACCGACTCCTGCCTGCATCTACTACTATTACTCCACACATCGACCGCTATCCAGCATGCATCTAGAGTATTAAGTTCATAAGAACAGAGTAACGCCTTAAGCAAGATGACATGATGTAGAGGGATAAACTCATGCAATATGATGAAAACCCCATCTTGTTATCCTTGATGGCAACAATACAATACGTGCCTTGCTGCCCCTACTGTCACTGGGAAATGACACCGCAAGATTGAACCCAAAGCTAAGCACTTCTCCCATTGCAAGTAAGATCTAGTAGGCCAAACCAAACTGATAATTCAAAGAGGCTTGCAAAGATAACCAATCATACATAAAAGAATTCAGGGAAGATTCAAATATTGTTCATAGATAAACTTGATCATAAACCCACAATTCATCGGTCTCAACAAAGACACCGCAAAAAGAAGATTACATCGAATAGATCTCCACAAGAGAGGGGGAGAACTTTGTATTGAGATCTAAAAAGAGAGAAGAAGCCATCTAGCTAATAACTATGGACCCATAGGTCTGAGTTAAACTACTCACACTTCATCGGAGAGGCTATGGTGTTGATCTAGAAGCCCTCCGTGATCGGTGCCCCCTCCGGCGAAGCTCTGGAACAGGCCCCAAGATGGGATCTCGTGGATACAGAAAGTTACGGCGGTGGAATTAGGATTTTGGCTCCTTTTCTGATCGTTTTGGGGTACGTAGGTATATATAGGAGGAAGAAGTACATCGGTGGAGCAACAGGGGGCCCACAAGGGTGGAGGGCGCGCCTGGG
>NC_041380.1:506174977-506284733 GCF_002162155.2 Triticum dicoccoides
TCGTGGCCTCCCTGTTGGTTGCTTGACGTAGGGTCCAAGTCTCCTGGATCATGTCCGGTGAGAAAATCACGTTCCCGAAGGTTTCATTCCGTTTGGACTCCGTTTGATATTCCTTTTCTTTGAAACCCTAAAATAGGCAAAAACAACAATTCTGAGCTGGGCCTCCGGTTAATAGGTTAGTCCAAAAAAAATATAAAAGTGGAAAATAAAGCCCAATAATGTCCAAAACAGTAGATAATATAGCATGGAGCAATCAAAAATTATAGATACGTTGGAGACGTATCAAGCATCCCCAAGCTTAATTCCTGCTCATCCTCGAGTAGGTAAATGATAAAAACAGAATTTTTATGTGGAATGCTACTTGGCATAATTTCAAGTAATTCTTCTTAATTGTGGCATGAATATTCATATACGAAAGATTCAAGATAAAAGTTTAATATTGACGTGGACGTAATAATACTTCAAGCATACTAACTAAGCAATTATGTCTTCTCAAAATAACATGGCCAAAGAAAGTTAATCCCTACAAAATCATATAGTTTAGTCATGCTCCATTTTCGTCACACAAGAATGCTCTCATCATGCACAACCCCGATGACAAGCCAAGCAATTGTTTCATACTTTAGTAATCTCAAACTTTATAAACCTTCACGCAATACATGAGCGTGTGCCATGGATATAGCACTATGGGTGGAATAGAGTATAATGATAGGGGTTATGTGGAGAAGACAAAAAGGGAGAAAGTCTCACATCAACGAGGCTAATCAATGGGCTATGGAGATGCCCATCGATTGATGTTAATGCAAGGAGTAGGGATTGCCATGCAACGGATGCACCAGAGCTATAAATGTATGAAAGCTCAACAAAAGAAACTAGTGGGTGTGCATCCAACTTTCTTGCTCACGAAGACCTAGGGCACTTGAGGAGGCTCATTGTTGGAATATACAAGCCAAGTTCTATAATGAAAAATTCCCACTAGTATATGAAAATGACAAAACAAGAGACTCTCTATCATGAAGATCATGGTGCTACTTTGAAGCACAAGTGTGGAAAAAGGATAGTAGCATTGTCCTTTTTATTTATATTTTTTGGGGCCTTCATTTTTTATTTGGCATTTCTCTTTTCTTTTTTATTATTAGGACAATGCTCTATTAAATGAAGATCATCACACTTCTATTTATTTACAACTCAATGATTACAACTTGATACTACAACAAGGTATGACTCTATATGATTGCCTCCGGCGGTGTACTGGGATATGCAGTGAATCAAGTGTGAAATGTATGAAAAATTATGAATGGTGGCTTTGCCACAAATACGATGTCAACTACATGATCATGGAAAGCAATATGACAATGATGAACGTGTCATGATAAACAGGATGGTGGAAAGTTGCATGGCAATATATCTCGGAATGGCTATGGAAATGCCATAATAGGTAGGTATGGTGGCTATTTTGAGGAAGATATAAAGAGGTTTATGTGTGAAAGAGTGTATCCTATCACGGGGTTTGGATGCACCAGCGAGGTTTGCACCAACTCTCAATGTGAGAAAGGGCAATGCGCGGTACCGAAGAGGCTAGCAATGATGGAAGGGTGAGAGTGCGTATAATCCATGGACTCAACATTAGTCATAAAGAACTCACATACTTATTGCGAAAATCTACAAGTCATCAAAAACCAAGCACTACGCGCATTCTCCTAGGGGGATAGATTGGTAGGAAAAGACCATCGCTCGTCCCCGACCGCCACTCATATATAAGGAAGACAATCAAAGAACACCTCATGTTTCAAATTTGTTACATAACGTTTACCATACGTGCATGCTACGGGTCTTGCAAACTTCAACACAAGTATTTATAAATTTCACAACTACTCAACTAGCACAACTTTAATATCACTACCTCCATATCTCAAAACAATCATCAAGCATCAAACTTCTCTTAGTATTCAACACACACATAAGAGAATTTATTATTAATCTTGTATACCTAGCATATTAGGATTATTTAAGCAAATTACCATGCTATTTAAGACTCTCAAAATAATCTAAGTGAAGCATGAGAGATCAATAGTTTCTATAAAACAAATCGACCACCGTGCTCTAAAAGATATAAGTGGAGTACTAGAGCAAAACTATATAACTCAAAAGATATAAGTGAAGCACATAGAGTATTCTAATAATTTCCGAATTGTGTGTGTCTCTCTCAAAAGGTGTGTACAGCAAAGATGATTGTGGTAAACTAAAAAGAAAAGACTCAAATCATACAAGACGCTCCAAGCAAAACACATATCACGTGGTGAATAAAAATATAGCTCCAAGTAAAGTTACCGATAGAAGTAGACGAAAGAGGGGATGCCTTCCGGGGCATCCCCAAGCTTTGGCTTTTAGGTGTCCTTAGATTATCTTGGGGGTGCCATGGACATCCCCAAGCTTAGGCTCTTGCCACTCCTTGTTCCATAATCCATCAAATCTTTACCCAAAACTTGAAAACTTCACAACACAAAACTTAAGGTAGAAAATCTCGTGAGCTCCGTTAGCAAAAGAAAACAAAAGACCACTTCAAGGTACTGTAATGAACTCATTCTTTATTTATATTGGTGTTAAACCTACTGTATTCCAACTTCTCTATGGTTTATAAAATATTTTACTAGACATAAATTCATCAAAATAAGCAAACAACACACGAAAAATAGAATCTGTCAAAAACAGAACAGTCTGTAGTAGTCTGTAGCTAGCGCAAGATCTGGAACCCTAAAAATTAGTAAATAAATTGCTGGACGTGAGGAATTTATCTATTAATCATCTTTAAAAAGAATTAACTAAATATCACTTTCTAAATAAAAATGGCAGCAGTTCTCGTGAGCGCTAAAGTTTCTGCTTTTACAGCAAGATTAACAAGACTTTCCCCAAGTCTTTCCAACGGTTCTACTTGGCACAAACACTAATTAAACGTAAAAAACACAAACAAAACAGAGGCTAGATAAATTATTTATTAATAAACAGGAGCAAAAAGCAAGGAATAAAAATAAATTTGGGTTGCCTCCCAACAAGCGCTATCGTTTAACGCCCCTAGCTAGGCATAAAAAATAAGGATTGATCTAGGTATTGCCATCTTTGGTAGGCAATCCATAAGTGGATCTCATAATAGATTCATAAGGTAATTTAATTTTCTTTCTAGGAAAGTGTTCCATGCCTTTCCTTAACGTAAATTGGAATCTAATATGTCCTTCCTTCATATCAATAATTGCACCAATCGTTCTAAGGAAAGGTCTACCAAGAATAATAGGACATGAAGGATTGCAATCTATGTCAAGAACGATAAAATCTACGGGCACATAATTCCTATTTGCAACCATAAGGACATCATTAATTCTTCCCATAGGTTTCTTAATAGTTGAATCCTCAAGGTGCAAGTTTAGAGAGCAATCATCAAAATCACGGAAACCTAACAAATCACACAAAGTCTTTGGAGTTGTGGAAACACTAGCACCCAAATCACACAAAGCATAGCATTCATGATCTTTAATTTTAATTTTAATAGTAGGTTCCCACTCATCATAAAGTTTTCTAGGGATAGAAACTTCCAACTCAAGTTTTTCTTCATAAGATTGCATCAAAGCATCAACGATATGCTTAGTAAACGCTTTATTTTGGCTATAAGCATGAGGAGAATTTAGCACGGATTGCAACAAGGAAATACAATCTATCAAAGAGCAATTATCATAATTAAATCCCTTGAAATCCAAAATAGTAGGTTCATTAACATCTAGAGTTTTGATCTCTTCAATCCCCCTTTTATCAAATTTAGCATCAAGATCTAAAGACTCCGAATTTTTGAAACATCTTCTAGGTAAAGGTGGATCATACTCAGTCCCATCATTATCAAGATTCATATTGCAAAACGAAAATTTAATAGGGGACACATCAATAACTTTTAGATCTTCATCTTTATTATCATGGTAACTAGAAGAACATGCTCTTATAAAGGAATCTTTCTTAGCATGCATCCTAGCGGTTCTTTCTTTGCACTAATCAATGGAAATTCTCATGGCTTTGAGAGACTCATTTATACCATGCTTAGGTGGAATAGATCTAAGTTTCAAAGAATCAACATCAAGAGAAATTCTATCAACGTTCCTAGCCAACTCATCAATCTTAAGCAATTTTTCTTCAATGAAAGCATTGAAATTCTTTTGCGAAGTAATAAATTCTTTAATATTAGATTCAAAATCAGAGGGCATATTATTAGAATTTCCATAAGAATTGTTGTAGGAATTACCATAATTATTAGAGGGATTGCTAGGATAAGGCCTAGGATTAAAGTTTCCTCTATACGCGTTGTTACCAAAATTGTTCCTACCAACAAAATTCACATCCATAGATTCATTATTATTCTCAATCAAAGTAGAAAAAGGCATATCATTAGGATCAGAAGAAACTCTTTTATTAGCAAATAATTTCATAAGTTCATCCATCTTTCCACTCAAAATATTAATTTCTTCTATCGTATGCACTTTTTTATTAGTAGATCTTTCAGTGTGCCATTAAGAATAATTAACCATAATATTATCTAGGAGTTTAGTAGCTTCTCCTAAAGTGATTTCCATAAAAGTGCCTCCCGCGGCCGAATCCAAAAGATTTCTAGAAGCAAAATTCAATCCGGCATAAAAAATTTGTATAATCATCCACAAATTCAAACCATGAGTAGGGCAATTACGTATCATTAATTTCATCCTCTCCCATGCTTGTGCAACATGTTCAGGATCAAGTTGCTTAAAATTCATAATATCGTTTCTAAGAGAGATGATCTTAGCGGGAGGAAAATACTTAGAGATAAAAGCATCTTTGCACTTATTCCATGAATAAATACTATTTTTAGGCAAAGACAAAAACCAAGCTTTAGCACGATCTCTAAGAGAAAAAGGAAATAGCTTCAATTTAACAATATCATTATCCACATATTTCTTCCTTTGCATATCACACAAATCAATGAAGCTATTAAGATGGGTAGCGACATCTTCACTAGGAAGGCCGGAAAATGGATCTTTCATAACAAGATTCAGCAAGGCAGCATTCATTTCACAAGATTCAGCATCGGTAAGAGGAGGAATCGGAGTGCTAATAAAATCATTGTTGTTGGTATTGGTAAAGTCACACAATTTAGTGTTATCTTGAGCCATCGTGACAAGCAAGCAATCCAACACACAAGCAAACAAGAAACGGGCAAAAATAGGGAAATAGAGAAAGAGAGGGAGGATAGAGAGAGAGAGGGCGAATAAAACGACAAGGGTGAAGTGGGGGAGAGGAAAATGAGAGGCAAATGGCAAATAATGTAATACGGGAGATAAGGGTTGTGATGGGAACTTGGTATGTTTGACTTTTGCGTAGACCTCCCCGGCAACGGCGCCAGAAATCCTTCTTGCTACCTCGTGAGCACTGCGTTGGTTTTCCCTTGAAGAGGAAACGGTGATGCAGCAAAGTAGCATAAGTATTTCGCTCCGTTTTTGAGAACCAAGGTATCAATCCAGTAGGAGGCTACGCGCGAGTCCCTCGCACCTGCACAAAACAAATAAATCCTCGCAACCAACGCGATAAGGGGTTGTCAATCCCTACACGGTCACTTACGAGAGTGAGATCTCATAGATATGATAAGATAATATTTTTGGTATTTTTATGATAAAGATGCAAAGTAAAATAAAAGGTAATGAAAATAACTAAGTATTGGAAGATTAATATGATGAAGATAGACCCGGGGGCCATAGGTTTCACTAGTGGCTTCTCTCAAGAGCATAAGTATTTTACGGTGGGTGAACAGATTATTGTTGAGCAATTGACAGAATTATGCATAGTTATGAGAATATCTAGGTATGATCATGTATATAGGCATCACGTCCAAGACAAGTAGACCGACTCCTGCCTGCATCTACTACTATTACTCCACACATTGACCGCTATCCAGCATGCATTTAGAGTATTAAGTTCATAAGAACAGAGTAATGCCTTAAGCAAGATGACATGATGTAGAGGGATAAACTCATGCAATATGATGAAAACCCCATCTTGTTATCCTCAATGGCAACAATACAATACATGCCTTGCTGCCCCTACTGTCACTGGGAAAGGACACCACAAGATTGAACCCAAAGCTAAGCACTTCTCCCATTGCAAGAAACATCAATCTAGTAGGACAAACCAAACTGATAATTCGAAGAGACTTGCAAAGATAACCAATCATACATAAAAGAATTCAGAGAAGATTCAAATATTGTTCATAGATAAACTTGATCATAAACCCACAATTCATCAGTCTCAATAAACACACCACAAAAAGAAGATTACATCGAATAGATCTCCACAAGAGAGGGGGAGAACTTTGTATTGAGATCCAAAAAGAGAGAAGAAGCCATCTAGCTAATAACTATGGACCCGTAGGTCTGTGGTAAACTACTCACACTTCATCGGAGAGGCTATGGTGTTGATGTAGAAGCCCTCCGTGATCGGTGCCCCCTCCGACGGAGCTCTGGAACAGGCCCCAAGATGGGATCTCATGGATACAGAAAGTTACGGCGGTGGAATTAGGATTTTGGCTCTTGTTCTGATCGTTTGGGGGACGTAGGTATATATAGGAGGAAGAAGTATGTCGGTGGAGCAACAGGGGGGCCACGAGGGCGGAGGGTGCGCCCCCTACCTCGTGGCCTCCCTGTTGGTTGCTTGACGTAGGGTCCAAGTCTCCTGGATCATGTTCGGTGAGAAAATCACGTTCCTGAAGGTTTCATTCCGTTTGGACTCCGTTTGATATTCCTTTTCTTCGAAACCCTAAAATAGGCAAAAAAACAGCAATTCTGGGCTGGGCCTCCAGTTAATAGGTTAGTCCCAAAAATAATATAAAAGTGGAAAATAAAGCCCAATAATGTCCAAAAGAGTAGATAATATAGCATGGAGCAATCAAAAATTATAGATACGTTGGAGACATATCATGATTGAACTTTGAATCTTTTCATCAATGTACTGTGTGTGCCAGCATGATCTTGGGATGGTACAGCTACACAGAGACTTGACCGATTTTGGGCCGGGTCTCTACAATATCACATCACAACATGCCCTGCAAAAACAAGTTAGACGTCCTCTACTTTGTTGTTGCAAGTATTACGTGGCTGCTACGGGCTTCTAGCAAGAACCGTTCTTACCTACGCATCAAACCACAACGGTGTTTCGTCAAGTTTGTTGTTTTAACCTTCTTCAAGGACAGGCCACAGTCAAATTTGATTCAACTAAAGTAGGGGAAATAGACACCCGCCAACCACCTTTATGCAAAACTAGTTGCATGTCTGTCAGTGGAACCGGTCTCATGTGCGTGGACATGTAAGGTTGGTCCGGGCCGCTTCATCCCACAATACCGCCGAATCAAAATAAGATGTTGGTGGTAAGCAGTATGACTATCACCGCCCACAACTCTTTGTGTTCTACTTGTGCATATCATCTATACATAGACCTGATGCCACTGTTAGGAAACGTAGCATGTAATTTCAAAAAAAATCCTACGCTCACGCAAGATCTATATAGGAGATGCATAGTGATACATCCATTTTGTATCATGCTTTTATATCGATATTTATTGCATTATGGGTTGTTATTACAGATTATGTCACAATACTTATGCCTATTCTCTCTTATTTTCAAGGTTTACATGAAGAGGGGGAATGCCGGCAGCAGGAATTCTGGGCTGGAAAAGGAGCAAATATTAGAGACATATTCTGCACATCTCTAGAAGTCCTGAAAATTCACGAGAGCATGTTTTTGAATATATAAAAAATATTGCGTGAAAGAAGTACCAGAGGGGGCCACCCACCTTCCACGAAGGTGGGTGGCGCGCCCCTGCCTCGTGGGCCCCCTGGTGGCCCTCCAATGCCCATCTTTGGCTATATGGAGTCTTTCGTCGAGGAAAAAATCATAAGCTAGCTCACGGGATGAAACTCCGCCGCCACGAGGCAGAACCTTGGCGAAACCAATCTAGGGCTTCGGCGGAGCTGTTCTGCCGGGGAAACTTCCCTCCGGGAGGGGGAAATCATCACCATCGTCATCACCAATGATCCTCTCATCGGGAGGGGGTCAATCTCCATCAACATCTTCACCAGCACCATCTCATCTCAAACCCTAGTTCATCTCTTGTACCCAATCTTTTTATCCAAACCTCAGATTGGTACCTGTGGGTTGCTAGTAGTGTTGATTACTCCTTGTAGTTGATGCTAGTTGGTTTATGTCGGAGTAATGGGCCACGGGTAGGCCAACCCGAGCCCATAACCTTTCAAGACATCGGGGAAGGCTGCGCCCCTCAAGACCACAGGGCGAAGAGCCGCCTCCTGGGGAATCCACGGCAAGGCGGCCGACTGCCCGCTCACGGCCGAGTCCCAGGGGCAACTTCCAGAGAAGCCGCCTTTGGGGAGTCGGCCGGCGACTCCAACAAACCGTGACCTCATCGAAGGGGACGGGGCAGGGGCGTGGCTACAATGAAGCCCACTCCCTGCCCCTTACCAAGGGCAGGCATGGCTACAGCACGCCGTACTTGGGAAGATCTCCCCGCGGCGTGGCACTGTTGCCCGGCCGACCCTGACATCAACACCACTGTACCGGGTCCTGCGCCCATGACGGCTTGTCTGTACGGCCTGGAGGCAGCAGGGCCCACCAGTCAGCGAGACCTCGGGAGACGGCAGGAGAACCGCCAATCGGACCCATCGGGAGTCGGCCCGGGGGAGTCGGCCGAGCCCTCCCCCGGGGCCCACGCGCCATTAATCAAGAAGAGATGGGGAGTGGCCACAGTGATCGCCCGCCAGGCGGCGGGGCCGTTGCCATGACCCCATGACCAAGCATGCGTCATCAGGAGCACAGCTACAGTAATCAGCAGCCGGCAAGACCCGCCCGTGGCAGACGCGGCCTGTCGGCTCCGTACCAGACCAGTCGGCAGGGCCCACCAGTTGGCGGGCCCCAGCAGTCGGCGGAGAAGTCGGACGTCGGAGGCATTGACGGCTGGTCCCGCGTCCAGTCGGAATACCATTGTACCCCTGGGGGGTAGGCCTATATAAACCCCCCAGGGCACCCATGCAAAGGGTTGGATCCCAGTAGTTCTAAACCACACCAGATAGAAGGAGAGAGCTGGCTTTGCCCTCTCCTACCACCCGAACAGCTCAAGGAGAAACCTTGTAAACACTTGGCCATAGTGATCATGCGGAGACCCCGCAGAGTAGCAGTAGGGGTGTTATCTCCCCGGAGAGCCCTGAAGCTGGGTAAGATTCGCGGGCGTGCATGTCTTCGCCTCATCCCGTTTCCAGGCACCGGCGACGTTCTACTCGCCCCCACCATGATAAGCCATCCGTTGGCATATGTCGCACCAAACCCCTGACATTTGGCGCCCACCGTGGGGCCTGGTGCACCGCCGTCCGGAGATCTATTCTGGACGGGAACCCTTTTCCTCCCTGGCGAGCGCAGCCAGCCAGGCACGCTAGACGAAGTTTGCGTCGATGCGCTGCGCAGCATTGAGATCGCCTGCGCCGCCAGCTCCTTGGCCGAACTTGTCGTCGAGGTCCGCCTCTCCGACGAACCTACGTCCAACGCAGGCGCAGGCGGCCCCGAAAACCTCCTCGCGGGCCTCCTCGATCAACTCCACGTTTCCGGCGACCCAGCCGTAGACTTGGAGTCCGTAGGCTCCACCGACCCGATGTTGGTCGACTCCGAAACTGCATCGGTCGATGCGTTCCCCACCAATGTGGTGGTCTACAACGAACCTCTCCCCCACGCGGAGAGTGACGGAAGTACCGTCACTGAGGTGCTGGTCATCAGTCATGACGAGTCCCCTGGCGGAGGGGCGTCCGACTCACTCGGCACGGCGCTGCAAGACCTAGCTGCACCCATTCCGGAAGATGCTGACGCAGAGACGTTAGAAGCGCACCGCCTTCAGCTTGTTGAAGGCGCGAAGAAGCTGGCCAGCATGAGACACTTGTCAGAAGCTTACCAGCGGGAGATGGATCGCGCTGTTGGCGGCTCGCCGGCCCCGGCAGGGCCCAGCCGCCTTGGCGCGGTTCAGCAGTGCGGCGTAGCCATCGCCAGCCTGTTTGGGGCTAGCCGCCCCGTGTATGCCACGCCAGCGGAGAACATCCGAGCCGCCCAGGCAGCGGCGGATGAGCTGGACAATTTCGAGGGCGAAGAGTGCCGCCTCATGATGGAGCGAGTCCAGCGGGTCCTCGACGCGGCCACCGCATAGAACAAGGCCGGCTGCCGCACGGAGGCGCCGTAGCGGCCAAACGACGACCCGTGCCGAGATCAAGGCGCGACGTCTCGGACGCCAACTGGCGGTGCCCGAGGAAGAAAGGACAAGGAGCCGGCTGTCAGCCATAGTCTGACTCGGATTACCATAGAGCGCGACCGAGACGGCCGCCCGAGAGCAGTGGAACGACGGGACGACTGTCCGCCTCCCCCTCCCCGCAAGGAGAGGCGAGTCTCCCCGCCGCCTGTTGACCATCCGACTCTCGGTGACCGCCTTGGCCGCCGAGAGGGAGTTGGAGAGAATGATGCCCGCCACCGGATCGACCGACTTAACCGGTCCCTGGCGCTGGAAGAAGAAGATGAGATGGGTCCGCCTTGTTTCGGGCCCCGCATTCGGGACGACCCCTTTCCCAGAGGGTTCACGCTCCCAAGAGACACACCCAAGTATACCGGCTCCGTGAAGCCGGAAGACTGGCTAGCCGACTACTCCACGGCTGTCAGCATAGCAAACGGCAACAAGCGTGTCGCCGTAAAGTACGTTTCGCTCATGCTCCAGGGCACAGCCCGGACATGGCTGAACAGCCTAAAGCCCCGCAGCATCAATAGCTGGGTCGACTTCACTGAAGCATTCGTCCGCAACTTCGCCAGCACGTACAAGCGTCCTCCCAAGCCTCGTCAGCTCTCCTTGTGCGTGCAAGGTCCTGACGAGTCGAGTCGCGACTACCTCACGCGTTGGGTTGAGCTCCGGAACACCTACGAGGGCGTGCACTAGGTGCAGGCCATCAAGTACTTCACAGCCGGGTGCCGAGAAGGCACCCTCCTCAAGCACAAGCTCCTCTGCGACGAGCCAGAAACCCTTGACGAGCTGCTGATCATAGCGGACAAGTACGCTACGGCCGACTCCTCCATGAAGACGGAAATTCAAATCAGCACGACTGGCAAAGTAGCTTCTCCCGCTCCAAGAACTCCGGCGGCAGTCGTCGGCCGGCGACAACAGCAGGGCGACAACAAGCGCAAGGCCCCGCAGCTGGCTTCCAGCAGCCGGCAGGTCACGACCGTTGAAGCCCAGCAGCCAGAAGAGCAGCCTCCGCCCAAGCGACAAAAAGGCGGCAAGCTGAACTGGTTGCCGGCCTTCTCCTACGAGCAGACCTTGGATGGACCTTGCAAGTTCCACAGCGGCGCGAAGCCGTCGAATCACACCACCCAGAAATGCCACTGGCTCACCAGGATCGCCAAGGGAGACGGCCTCCTGCCACCCCCGCCTGCTGGGCAGCCGCCTCCGCCTCCGCCCCAGCAGCCGGTAGTCAGGCCAGTCGGCGCAGTACAAGACGAATACCCTGAAGAGCACGGAGCCTACATAGTGTTCACCAGTATGGCTAACGATCGACGCAGCAGGCGGCTGTAGCAACAAGAGGTGAACGTAGTAGCCTCAGAGATGCCAGAGTTCATGCACTGGTCCGAGAGGCCGATCAGCTAGAGCAGGGCTGACCACCCAGAAGTGATGCCGAGTCCGGGCTCCTACGCCTTGGTCCAGGATGCCACCTTTGCCACGGACAAACGGGCCGCACGTTTCTCGCGAGTTCTGATAGATGGGGTAGCAGCATCAATATCGTATACCAGGACACCATGGAGAAGTTAGGAATCAAGCAGAGACAGCTTCAGAACAGCCGGACGGTGTTCCACGGCATTGTTCCTGGGCTCTCCTGCTCACCAATCGGCAAGATCCTTATTGACGTCCTCTTTGGGGACAAAGATCACTTCCGAAGAGAGTCTGTTTGGTTTGAGGTAGTGGACCTTGAGTGCCCATACCATGTGCTACTTGGCCGGCCCGCCTTGGCCAAGTTCATGGCGGTCCCCCACTACGCCTACCTCAAGATGAAGATGCCCAGTTCCAGAGGAATTCTGACTGTGGCTGGCGACTACCAGAAGTCGTCCACTTGC
Source organism: Triticum dicoccoides (assembly GCF_002162155.2). Lineage (NCBI taxonomy): Eukaryota > Viridiplantae > Streptophyta > Magnoliopsida > Poales > Poaceae > Triticum > Triticum dicoccoides. The sequence goes on from NC_041380.1 coordinate 506,187,179, forward strand.
GCGGCCGAGAGCAGTCGGCTGGCCAAGTCCCTGGTGATTGCAGCCGAGAAGCGACTCCTTGAGTGAGTTGTGGCGATGGCCGGCAAGCAGCCGGAGATATCGCCCGACCCGAAAGAGTCGGAAGCCGAAGGTTCGTTCAAGCCGGCCAAAGAGACAAAGAAGATACCCTTGGATCCGGAGCGCCCAAAGAGGTACGCCATCGTAGGTGCAAACCTCGACAGAAAATAGGAAGGCGAGCTCGTCGATTTCCTCCTTGAGAATCGGGACATCTTCGCATGGTCTCCCAAGGACATGCTAGGTGTACCGACGGATTTCATCGAGCACAAGTTACACGTCCGTTCCGATGCAAAGCCGGTCAGGCAGCCCCTGTGCCGCTTATCAGAAGAGAAGAGAAGAGTTGTCGGAGAAGAGATAGCCCGACTCCTAGCAGCCGGCTTCATTATGGAAGTTTTCTTCCTGGAGTGGCTGGCAAATCCGGTCCTGGTGCTAAAGAAGAACAAGCAATGGCGAATATGTATTGACTACACGAGCCTCAACAAGGCCTGCCCCAAGGACCCATTTGCTCTACCAAGAATTGACCAGGTGATAGACTCCACAGCCGGATGCGAGTTGTTGAGCTTCTTGGATGCATACTCAGGATATCACCAGATCAAGCTGAATCCGGCTGACAGATTGAAGACCGCCTTCATCACGCCGTTTGGAGCATTCTGCTACCTCACCATGACGTTCGGCTTAAGGAATGCCGGTGCCACCTTTCAGCGTTGCATGCAGAAGTGCCTCCTCAAGCAGCTCGGCAGGAACGCCCATGTTTACGTGGACGACATGGTGGTGAAACGGAAAAGCGAGGAACACTGCTGCAAGACCTCAAGGAGACCTTTGAGAACCTGCGACGGTTCCAGATCAAGCTCAACCCCGAGAAATGTGTCTTCGGAGTACCAGCCGGCCAGCTGCTAGGTTTCCTGGTCTCTGAATGCGACATAGAATGCAACCCAGTAAAAATCAAGGCCATTGAGAGAATGGAGGTACCCAGCCGACTGCTGGATGTGCAGAATTTCACCGGCTGCTTGGCATCCATCAGCCGATTCATCAGTCGGCTGGGCGAGAAAGCTCTCCCCTTATACCAACTCATGAAGAAGACCACTTTTTTCGAGTGGAACCATAAGGCGGATGAAGCTTTCCACCAGTTGAAGAAGATGCTGACTACTCCACCCGTCCTGGCGGCTCCGACTCCCAAAGAACCTATGCTCCTGTACATCGCTGCCACCAGCCGAGTAGTCAGCACAGTCATTGTAGTAGAGTGCAAGGAGGAAGGCAAGGCGCTACCTGTCCAGAGACCAGTATATTACCTGAGCGAGGTACTGTCGACCTCCAAGCAGAACTACCCCCACTATCAGAAGATGTGCTATGGCGTGCACTTTGCTGCCAAGAAGTTGAAGCCTTACTTTCAAGAGCATCCAATCACAGTGGTCTGCACAGCTCCACTTGCCGAGAGAATCGGTAGCCGAGATGCCTCTGGTCGAGTGGCCAAGTGGGCCATAGAGCTGGCTCCTTACACCATCTACTACCAACCCCGCACCGCTATCAAATCACAAGCACTGGCCGACTTCCTCGTCGACTGGGCCGAGACCCAGTACCTGCCTCCAGCGCCTGACTCCACCCATTGGCGGATGCACTTCGACGGCTCCAAGATGCGCACCGGCTTGGGAGCCAGCGTCGTCCTCACCTCTCCCAAAGGCGACAAGCTCAAATATGCACTGCAAATCCATTTTGCCGCCTCCAACAACGTGGCCGAGTACGAGGCGCTCATTCACGGGCTCCGTCTTGCCAAAGAACTTGGCATCCGCCGGATCTTGTGTTATGGCGACTCGGACTTAGTGGTCCAGCAGTCATCTGGCGACTGGGATGCGAAAGACGCAAACATGGTGAGCTACCGTTTCCTCGTGCAGCAACTCAGTGGGTATTTCGAAGGGTGCGAGTTCCTCCATGTGCCAAGAAACGACAACGACCAAGCAGACGCCTTGGCACGAATCTGCTCTACCTGCCAAGCAATACCATCTGGCGTCGCCCTTCAACGCCTCCTCAAGCCGTCTGTCAAGCCTTCACCAGAATCAGACTCCATTTTTGTGCCGGCTCCTCCCAAAGATGGCGGATCTGACTCCAGAGCTCCAGCAGTCGAAACGGGGACTTTGGCGGGCGACTCCAAAGCTGCCACAGTTGAGCCCGGCCCGGGGACTGCAGTGACAAACTCGAAGATTCCAGAACATGGCCCAAGGACCGCGCCAGTCGGCCTGGGGACTTCCTTAGCCCAGCAAGCGGCTGTTGACTCCAGCCTGCCGCCTCCCAGCCCAGCCGCCCTCGTCCAAATTGCAGTTCTAGCAGTCAAAGAAATAGCAGCACCCTCATGGGCCCAGCCCATCCTCAAATTCCTGGTGAACAAAGAGCTACCAACTGATGAGACCTCAGCTCGGCAAGTACAACGCCGGGCGGCAGCCTATACCATAATCAACAGAGAGCTGGTCAGGTGCAGCGTCACTGGTGTCTTCCAGCTCTGCGTAGAGCCAGAGCAAGGTCATGCGATCCTCAAAGACATCCATCAAGGCGAATGCGGCCACCATGCGGCTTCAAGAGCACTCGACGCCAAAGCTTTTCGGCATGGTTTCTTTTGGCCGACTGCCTTGGAAGAGGCCAAGGAGTTGGTCCAAAAATGAAAAGGGTGCCAGAAGTTCAGCTCCAAGCCGCACCAGCCGGCTTCCGCACTTAAGACCATCCCCATCGCTTGCCCTTTCGTAGTTTGGGGTCTAGACATGGTGGGACCATTCAAGACCGCACGAGGTGGCCTAACTCACCTATTTGTCGCAGTGGACAAATTCACCAAGTGGGTGGAAGTGAAGCCAATTAAGAAACTGAACGGTCTGACTGCCGTGACCTTCATCACCGATATCACAATTCGGTACGGCATACCACACGGCATCACCACCGACAACGACACAAATTTTGCCAAAGGCGCCTTGGCCCGTTTCTGTGCAACACAAGGCATCCGACTGGACCTAGCGTCCGTCGCCCACCCACAGTCAAACGGCCAAGTGGAGCGAGCAAACGGCCTCATCCTATCCGACATCAAGCCTCGGTTGATCGAGCCTCTGGAGCGCTCGGCTGGCTGCTGGCTCGACGAGCTGCCAGCCGTCCTCTAGAGTCTGCGCACGACTCCAAACAAGTCAACCGGCTTCACGCCCTTCTTCCTCGTCTACGGTGCCGAAGCCGTCATCCCAACGGACATAGAGTTGACTCCCCATGAGTCACCATGTACACCGAGGAGGAAGCAGAAGAAGCATGACAAGACGTCGTCGATTTGCTGGAAGAGGGCCGGCTGTTGGCACTCAGCCGGTCCAGCATTTACCAGCAGAGCCTGCGCCAATACCACAACAGGAAGGTCAGGCCAAGATCTTTCCAAGAAGGCGACCTTGTGCTCCGGCTGATCCAGCAAACAGCCGGCCAGCACAAGTTGTCGCCGCCTTGGGAAGGCCCTTTCATCATCAGCAAAGTACTAGGCAACGATTCCTACTACCCGATCGATGCTCAGAAGCCCCGAGCACGCAAGAGGGACGACTCCGGCAAGGAGGCAGAGCTGCCATGGAATGCAAATCTTCTCCGAAGATTTTATAGTTGATACAGTATGTATCACGCTACCTTTTGTATTAAAGTACCAAGACTTCGGGCCCCCCGAGACGAGCTCGGGGACTGCCCTCTTTAGTCTGTATGATAAAAATTATGCCTACAAGTATGTTACTCTTTGTCATGCCACTTGGCACCGGGCTCGACAAGTCGGCCCGGGGACTTCCCGCCTTGCACTATGAAATGCTTCCTGCAGCCGGACAAGTAGTGTGTAACACCTAAGTCGTCTTTTGTCAGAAGCCGCAGCTTGCAGAGCGACTGTACGGTGGGCAGAGGTAAGGTAGAATGGGTGCTTGCACAAAAAATGGCTAAGGACTCAAAGCGTAAAACATAGCTCAAGACGGCTTCTAGCCTTTCTCGCAAACCGACTCTCGGACAGTCGGATTGTCGCTTTCTATCCAACTTGCTCAAACAATCTTGAAATCGGCTAAGTACTTGCTTTCCCAAAGTAGCCTAGCACTTGATCCAGCAACAGTCCGCAGAAGCGGCTGTCCGATTGGCAAGACAGGCAACTAAGAGAAAGCGGCAAAGGAAAACAGCCAAAAGAACAATGAGCAAGAAAAGATATATATATATATATATATATATATAACATAGGCCCTTGGCTGAATTGACGAGTAGAGGTTCAAAATACACCCCGCGGGTGGAATTGTGCGAATTAACAAGTTCTTCAAAAGACTACTGAAGCAGATAAAACAAAAGACACAGCGGCAGCTTAGGAGGCGGCAGACGGATTCGGGGGGTCGGAGGAGGCGCCAGCGTCAGGCGTCGGGCGGTCGGCCGGCTAGTCTCGGCTTGATCGCCTCCGGCAGCAGTCGGGTCGGTCGCACGCGGCTCGTTGCTGGAGGCGGTCGGGCTGAGGCTGGCCGTCTGCTCCATCTTCTGGTGCCTCCGCCTCCCCCTTATCCTCCGCCTCGTCCTCCTCCTCGACGCTGGAGCCAATCACCTCCGCCGAGTCTTCGCCGTAGTCTGGGTTCATCCCAAACCACTCCGGCGGTACCTCCTCGCCGTCTTCAGACCGCTCGGGGACGAAGATGCTCGTGTCGGTGTACTCGGCGATCACCGCAGCACGCTTGACGAGGGCGTCTTCCGCAGTCGCCAGCTCCGGCTGGGCCTCCGACCGAAGCGTGGCCAACCGGTCTAGATCCAGCCCCGGGTACCACCCCTTGACGAACTCCAAGGCCCGACGCACTCCAGCCCGGGCCGAAGAGCCCTTCCAGGCCTCGAGGCGACCAGCCGCGACCTCCAACCAGTTGTCCATCAGGCTGGGGGTGCGCGGAGCCTGCATATCCGGCCAAAGGGCGGAAATCACCTGGGCACCGACGCGCTGAAGCCGGCGCAGCATCCGATGAGCCGGCCGCAGGCGAGCCTCGATGCTCAAGATGTGCTCATCAAGAGTTCGGGGGGCATCAGCGGCGATCTCCGCGCCCTCCGCCCTCCAACTTTCGCGATCGGCCTTGATGGCTTGGATAGCGGTCTGTGACTGCCCAGGGAAGAAGTCTGCAAAAGACACGAAGAAACGAAGAAGCAAGTCAAAAACCAGGAGTCGGCATGATCTAAGTCGGTAGCTCGAAGAAAGAAAATAAAGAGACTCACCATCAATGATGTCTTCAATCTCGTGGAAGCTGGAGGACAGCAGCGCCTCCTTGTCAGACCAGGAGGAGCGCTCGCTCGCAAACTCGGCCAAGAGGGCGGTTTCCGTCTCCTCCGCCTCCCGCTGCGACTTCGCAAGCAGCTCCTTCTGCTCCGCCAACTGAGTGGCCAGCAGATCGCGCTCTGTGGCGAGCCTGCTGCACTCCTCCCCTTTGGCGAGGAGGGCGGAGTTGGCTTCGCTCAACTGCTATTGAAGTGCAGCGCTGGCTCCTGAAGGAAAGGAAGAAAGACAATAGTCATCAATAAAGTAGGTCGCCAGGGAGATCCGGTCCGACTGCTCAGCAGTCGGCCCAAATCTCAGGGACTACAACCCACGGGTGCGCTAGCGCGCCCCCGCAGAGAAGAAAAAAGAAGGAATGACTTACTCTGGCTCTCCGCCAAGTCGGCGGTCCACTTGCCTAGCTCTTCAACATTATGGTTGAAGGCAGTGACGCGGAGGTTGTGGTAATCCTGCAACAAGCATTTCAGACAAAGTTAATACCCAGAAGTTCATCAATTGGAGTTCCGGGCCGCCTGCTCAGCAGCCGGCCCAAAACTCGGGGACTACACCAAGTGGGTGCGCTGGCGCGCCCCCATAGAAAGGAACAAGAAAAATAAGGCTCAAAGAAAAAAACATACCTGGACGGCTGCCCGCGACGCTAGGAACGGCTTGGTGCAACTCTGGAGGGCATCGCCCTCAAGGCGGAGCTTCGCCTGGACATCCAGGAGCACCCGGTTCAGCGGCCTTGTGCCGCATCCTTGCACCCACCCAACAGGTGCGGCGCTCGTCGCTTCGGCGTCTAGAGCCGCCGAGCTGGCGGTGCCGGCTTCTAGGAGGCGGGGTGCCGAAGTCGCCTTCTCTAGACGACGGCACGCTGGCGAGCCGACCTAGAGGAGTAGCCTCGCCACGGCCTCGTCTTCGGTCGGCGGCACCGGAGGGTCCGCTGGCTGCTCGCCTTGCACGCCTTCAGACGGCGGCGGAGGCGGCGGCGGAACGTTCGCGCCTGGAGTAGAGGGCTCGCTGCCTTCCCTCTCCTCGACGAGGTTCTCCCTGCCGGCTTCTCCAGTCTGCCCCGTGAACTCCGGGGGCGGTGGCGCAGAGTTCAGCGGGGTAACAAGCAAGGCCGACTGGCGGCGAGCGGCTTCCTCAGCCTGCTGCTTCGCCGCGACGGCGGCTTCGGCCTCCGCTAGTTTTTTCTTAGCGGAGGCCTCCGCCCTATCGGCCTCCGCCTTCTCCAGGCGGAGGGCTTCTTCTTCGTTGCGCTTCTCCTGCGCATTCCACTCCGTCGCCTCCCGGAGGTCGGCAGCGGGGTCTATCCGCCGAGTGGTGGCGGGCGTCTCCGCTGACCCCATGACGGAGGCGGCGGCGACCCGCTCAAGAGAGAGGGGAGCCCTGAAGAAAGAGGGGCGAGCAGAGACTCAGACAAAACACGAAGAAAGAATAAACTTTGAAGACAGAATACTTACGCAGAGACCAACGGCGGCTTCTTCACTTCCTTACGGAAGCGGATGGCCTTCGCGGCCGCCTCGTTCTGCCGGGTCGCCGCAGCCGAGCCCTTGGGCTTCTTCGGCCGGCTGCCGAACAAAGTCGGTGCAGCCCGGCGCTTCTTCCCGCCGCCTGGAGCGCCCAACGCGGCAGAAGAGCCCGCGCCCAGCTGGCTGGCTCCTGGCCGATGGCGAGGGGCAACTCCTCCCTCGGTGTTGTCTTCAGGCCAGTCGGCGAAGGTAGCCGATGGCCTGAAGTCGCCTGTCGTCCCTCCTCCTCCCTCGGTGTCGTCTTCTAGGGCCGCCGCCCCCAGATCGGGGTCGTCGACGTCGCTCTCCACCCGGTCGGCGACGAACTCATGGGCCGGCCCCGAGGTGCCGGCTGGTGGGTGAAGAAGGGGATTCTAACCAAGGCCGACTGATCAGAACAAAACTCAGCAAGAAGAAAACCATCCAAAGAAAGAAAAGAAAGGCGACTCACCACAGGCGGGGGGTTGGCGCGGGAGTATGGCTCCTTGCCGAATCGCCAGTCCCCCGGGAGCCTGCTGTCCGGGAGGTAGTTCACCATAAGGGCCACCTCTCCGTGAGGCATGTCCTTGGTGCACATCCGACTCGGGTCGCGGCCCCCGCTCATCTGGCATATCAGGTGAGGGCGGCCTTGGAGTGGGAGAACTCGGCGCGAGACGAAGGCGGCCAGCAGGTCCGGACCAGTTAGACCCTCCGACTGCGTCAGCACTCGGAGTCGCGTGATGGCACCGGCTCCCGCAGGCGTCAGCGACCTGGCCCAGTATGAACAGTTGGGCAGTCTGCCAGCCGGCGGGCCGACTTCGAAAGCCGGCAGATTGACCTAGTCGCCCCTCGTGGCGACGTTCCTGACGTAGAAGTAGGACCTCTGCCACATATTCACTGACTTCAACAGCGAGATGGAAGGGAAGTGGTTGTCGGCTCCTATCCTTCGCACGATGATGAAGGCACCGCACTGAGCCGGCACGCCCGCGGCCTGGGTGCCGAGCTTGGAGAAGAAGAACTCCCCCCAGAGCTCGAGGGTGGGGAGGACTCCGAGGAAGCCTTCGCACCGAGCCATGAAGGCGGACAGCAGCACCACTATGTTGGGGGTGAGGTGGTGCGGCTGCAGGCCGTAGAACTCCATGAACGACCGGAAAAAGCTGCTCGCCGGCAGCCCCAGCCCGCGCAGGCAGTGCGAGCGGAAGACGACCCGCTCGCCCTCCTGCGGGGCAGGGGAAATCTCCCCCGCCGGCGCAAGACGCACCTACACGCGATCTTTGCCGGGAAGCCGACGGGTCCGGCGGAGGAACTCGATATGGTCTTCGTGGACTTCAGAGCCATCCCAGGTGCCGGAGCGCACTGGGAGAGGCGCAGCAGCAGAGGAAGAACTCATCGCGAAGCTGTCACCGCAACGTTCACCGGAGCCTGGGCGTGCGGCGGAGCGAAGGAGAGAAGAGGAAGCAGGAGAGCGAGGAGCTGCGAGGAGGAAGAAAGCAAGGGGTAGTGGAAAGGAGGGGCGCGCGTGCCCCCCTCTTCCCCCTACTTATAGCATCGTGGGCTGCAAAGCCGAGGGGGCGGACATGGGGATTTACTGCACCCGCAACCCCACAACCCCCACGATCCACGTAAAGTTACTGCACGCAGTAACTTCACGGGAATCCCAACCGTCCACCAGGGCCACAGCGGATCTGCTTGGGCGCCGAGGCGCGGTAGTGGCGGGCCCCGCCTACGGGCCTGTCCCGTCGCGCGCGTGGGCTGGCAGGACGGCCCGGCCACATGCCCTCGCGTGACAGGCCAAGAACGAGCGGCGGCCTGGAAGCTTAGCTAGCACGCCACTTGAAATCCCGCCGCGACGTTCGAACTACTGAGCAAGTCGGAATTGAGTGAGTCCGAGTTGGGCGAGTCCAACTCCTTCTAGTCAACCTGTCAGAAGTCAATCAAGACCATGTGTTGAGCACCCGGAAAGAGAAACTGCTGAGGCTTCGCGGCCGATCGTCCGCGGCACCTCACCAGCTTTGGGGACTACTGTCGGAGTAATGGGCCACGGGTAGGCCAACCCGAGCCCATAACCTTTCAAGACATCGGGGCAGGCTGCGCCCCTCAAGACCACAGGGCGAAGAGCCGCCTCCTGGGGAGTCCACGGCAAGGCGGCCGACTGCCCGCTCACGACCGAGTCCCAGGGGCGACTTCTAGAGAAGCCGACTTTGGGGACTTGGTCGGCGACTCCAACAAACCGTGACCTCATCAAAGGGGACGGGGCAGGGGCGTGGCTACAATGAAGCCCACTCCTCGCCCCTTACGAAGGGCAGGCATGGCTACAGCACGCCGTACTTGGGAAGATCTCCCCGCGGCGTGGCACTGTTACCCGGTCGGACCTGACATCAACATCACTATACCGGGTCCTGCGCCCATGATGGCTTGTCTGTACGGCCTGGAGGCAGCAGGGCCCACCAGTCAGCGAGACCTCGGGAGACGGCGGGAGAACTGCCAGTCGGACCCGTCGGGAGTCGGCCCGGGGGAGTCGGCCGAGCCCTCCCCCGGGGCCCACGCGCCATTGATCAAGAAGAGATGGGGAGTGGCCACAGTGATCGCCCGCCAAGCGGCGGGGCTGTTGCCACGACCCCATGACCAAGCATGCGTCATCAAGAGCACGGCTACAGTAATCAGCAGCCGGCAAGACCCGCCCGCGGCGGACGCGGCCTATCGGCTCCGTACCAGACCAATCGGCGGGGCCCACCAGTCGGCGGGCCCCAGGAGTCGGCGGGGAAGTCGGAGGTTGGAGGCACTCATGGTTGGGCCCGCGCCCAGTCGGATTACCATTGTACCCCTGGGGGGTAGGCCTATATAAACCCCCCAGGGCACCCATGCAAACGGTTGGATCCCAGTAGTTCTAAACCACACTAGATAGAAGGAGAGAGCTGGCTTTGCCCTCTCCTACCACCCGAACAGCTCAAGGAGCAACCTTGTAAACACTTGGCCATAGTGATCATGCGGAGACCCCGCAGAGCAGCAGTAGGGGTGTTATCTCCCCGGAGAGCCCTGAATCTGGGTAAGATTCACGGGCGTGCATGTCTTCTCCTCATCCCGTTTCCAGGCACCGGCGACGTTCTACTCGCCCCGACCATGATAAGCCATCCGTTCGCATATGTCGCACCAAACCCCCGACAGTTTACTTGGTGGAAGATCATATGTTCAGATCCATTATACATATTAATACCCCTCTTATTATGAACATGAATATGCTTTGTGAGTAGTTACGTTTGTTCCTGAGGACATGGGAGAAGTCTTGCTATGAGTACTCATGTGAATTTGGTATTCGTTCGATATTTTGATGAGATGTATGTTGTCATCCCTCTAGTGGTGTCATGTGAACATTGACTACATGACACTTCACCATTGTTTGGCCCTAGAGGGAGGCATTGGGAAGTAATAAGTAGATGATGGGTTGCTAGAGTGAAAGAAGCTTAAACCCTAGTTTATGCGTTGCTTGGTAAGGGGTTGATTTGGATCCATATGTTCCATGCTATGGTTAGGTTTACCTTAATACTTCTGTTGTAGTTGCGGATGCTTGCAATAGGGGTTAAACATAAGTGGGATGCTTGTCCAAGTAAGGGCATTACCCAAGCACTGGTCCACCCACATATCAAATTATCAAAGTACCAAACGCGAATCATATGAACGTGATGAAAACTAGCTTGACGATAATTCCCATGTGTCCTGGGGAGCGCTTTCCTTCATATAAGAGTTTGTCCAGGCTTGTCCTTTGCTACAAAAAGGATTGGGCCATCTTGCTGCACCTTATTTACTTTTATTACTTGCTACTCGTTACAAATTACCTTATCACAAAACTATCTATTACCGATAATTTCAGTGCTTGCAGAGAATACCTTACAGAAAACCGATTATCATATCCTTCTCCTCCCCTTGGGTTCGACACTCTTACTTATCGAAAAGGCTACGATAGATCCCCTACACTTGTGGGTCATCAAGAATCTTTTCTGGAGCCGTTGCCGGGGAGTGAAGAGCCTTTGGTAGGTGGAATTTGGTAAGGAAAAATTTATATAGTGTGTTGAAATTTACTGTCACTTGTTACTGTGGAACATAATCCTTTGAGGGGCTTGTTCGGGGTATATTTACCCCGACCAGTAGAGCAAAGAGTTTCTCCTCAACCTACCGAACCTACTAAAAATGTTTACTTTGAAATTCCTTCGGGTATGATAGAGAAACTGCTAGCTAATCCTTTCAGAGGTGATGGAACATTACATCACGATTTGCACCTAATCTATGTGGATGAAGTTTGTGGATTATTTAAGCTTGCAGGTATGCCCGAGGATGTCATCAAGAAGAAGGTATTCCCTTTATCTTTGAAGGGAGATGCATTGACATGGTTGAGGCTATGTGATGATATTGGACCATGGAACTACCAATGATTGAAATTGGAATTTCATCAGAAGTTTTATCCTATGCATCTTGTTCATCGTGATCGTAATTATATATATAATTTTTGGCCTCGCGAAGGAGAAAGCATCACTCAAGCTTGGGGTAGGCTTAAGTCAATGTTATATTCATGCCCCAATCATGAGCTCTCAAAAGAAATGATTATTCAAAAAAATTATGCTCGGCTTTCTCTCAGTAATCACTCCATGCTCGATACTTCTTGTAGTGGATCTTTTATGATGAAGACTATTGATTCAAATGGGATTTATTGGAAAGAATTAAACGCAACTCTGAAGATTGGGACCTCGACGAAGGTAAGGAATCAGGTATAACACCTAAGTTTGATTGTGTTAAATCTTTTATGGATATCGATGCTTTCCGTGAATTTAGCACTAAATATGGACTTGACTCTGAGATAGTAGCTTCTTTCTGTGAATCCTTTGCTACTCATGTGGATCTCCCTAAGGAGAAGTGGTTTACATATAATCCTCCCATTGAAGTAAAAGTAGTTGCACCTATTAAAGTTGAAGAAAAGACTATCACTTATGATGATCTTGTTGTTCCTGCTGCTTATATTAAGAAGCCACCTTTCCCTGTTAGAATAAAGGATCATGCTAAAGCTTCAACTGCAGTCAACAAAAGTAATATTAAGACACCTAAACCCCCTGAGCAAACTAAAGTTGAACCTAGTGTTGCTATGGTTAAAGGTCTCTTGCACTACAAGGATATCCCCTATAAAGCAACACAAATGCTACAACATTTTTACGATATGTTGCAAAATTCACGGTAGATACGCATATAAGCGGTGCAACGTAGGCGTTGTAGATTGGCAGGTCATAACCCTATCGTGGTACATATATGAAAAAATAAACCGAGGAGAGAAAAAGACGCGCGAGAAACAGAGCACCCAATTCCCTCATCTCTCCCAAGTCGCCGCCACCAACTGCCTTGTCTGCCTCCTCCGACCCACCTCACCGTTGGCCCTCCCGCTCCCCCCTCCCACCTCGCAGCTCCGGAGGCTACCGGATCCACCGCATCCACCATCCACCCATCCCTCTCATGTCCCATCCCTCTCTCTTCACGCGGCTTCTCGATGCGCCACCTGCGGCGGCTGATTCACACGGCGGCCGGCGAATCCCGCCACAGTAAAGCACAGCTCGAGGCCCCCTCGCACCATGGACCCCCAAACCTCCCACACACACACAATCCGGCTAGGTCCGGCGCTCGCAGCCACCAAAGACCACCGATGAGCCTCCCCCTATGGCTAGGGTTTCGGGCGCCGGGCATCGGCTCCGGTGCTGGTGGCCATGTCGTTCTCCTTTCCACTTGCTTGCCCCTGCAGTCATCTCTTGTTACCTAGGTTGGCTCTTCGAAGATATCATGATTTGTTTCTTTGGTTTGGATGGATAGTAGCTTATTCCCGATTGTAATTGTAGTTCTGTTATCGTTGAAGAGATTGATTGGAAATTGCTGCAGGAAAGCCTGCTTGCACGTCTTCGAGGCAGCGATGGCGGGGATGTCTGCTCTTTGTCGCTTTCCCTCTTCCCACCGAAGCAGACACTGGTAAAGATTGGGATAAAGTTCCACCCCTCCCTGCTCTTGACTGTTCTTTCTTGTTCTGACTATTCTTGCATATAGTTCCTATTTTGTTTTCATTGACGGAACAATGAGTTTGTTTTTACCCTATGAGAATATCCGAGTAAGGCCAAGAATCCGTGTGGTTGAATTCATGTTGGATTCACAGAAATAGTGTATGATTTTTGTTTATTATTATCATGTACCCTGCAATTGTCCAAGTGAGTATGAGATTTGATTCCGGTTGTGCGAGATTTGTGCCTGACTTGAACCATTTTCGCATGTATTTTCCATTGATCAAGTGCTGATGATGCGTTGATCCGTTGAGTTGAGATTTAGTTTTTTCATGACCATGCTGATGATGAGTTGATCCTGTCAATAACTTGTTGTCTTATCCTTGATTGTACTCTGATAGATGCGAAGTGCACGTAAGTGCTCCTGTTTACACTTTTGACTAAACCAAGGCTTTTTTGCTAAGCTAATTTTATTCCAGTTTTCGTGTATTACTCCAGAAAGTATTTATAACAATTTACGCCTGGTCCACCTGGAATATTTTGTCCCTTTGTTGATTGTCTATATGCGCAGCTAATTCCTGAAAGTAGATGTTCTGCTATTAAGCTCCAGCAAATCTTGTATTTCATCTAGCGAAACTTGATTCATTCTCCCCCCACGGTTTTAAACTTCATAACCTGTGCGGACAAATAAATATACATTTTCATTGGGTTGTAATGGTCTTAGATGGAGCATCTGAATTCGACAATCACGCAGTGTTTCTTGCAATTAACTAAGCACTCGACTTCAATTGTGCTATTTCAGATTTCAATCCATTGGCAGCAACAGAATTTGTATGACTGAGATCGAGTTATATACATTGTGATATATGCATCCGATGACCTAGATACAAGATGCCAGTGAGTTGCTGCATTTCAATGTGCACGTGTGATGTTCTGTGCATCGTATACTCACAACACTACAAGAATGCCACAGATCGACTATGGTTTTGGTAAAAATTAGGTCAGTCTAAATGCAGCGAATCCCTTTTTCCATGCTACATCTTTTATTTTGAACAGTTTCTAAAAGTATTAGGTGGTACTGGAGCGCATGGGGAGTGCCCATGTTCTTATCAGTCTTGTTTTCTTTTTCTCAAGATTTAGGATAATTTGGTTAAGATGGTTCGGAAAAAGTGCAACACTCCTTTTTAATCTATGTTTTAAAGCTTTGGACTGCTACCTCAGGAATATGTATCGCCCATATTTGAACTCATCCAAACTGTAAAAAATTTCTTGTATGATTGTACCATTCAGTTTCCTCTTTTAAAGTAGTTTTGTTATTTGTTGTAAATATGGGTGGGTGCGGCAAAGCGATCATTTATGTTCTAGTATATATTCTCTCCGATTCATTCATCCTGATGCGTGTGTATAACTATCTAACTAACTCAGGGATAAATTCATTGAGCCAGATGTAAAGCTGCCAAGGTTGTAACTAGGACACATTGAGCGGGAGGAATATAGCTGGCTCTTCTTTTATTAAGTAGGAATGGAACTTGATTGAGCTTTACTTGTGTTGCGCTGTTCTAGAGATGCATGAGACACCTGTAAGTCTGTAACCTTTCTCCCTTGGTTTTGCATCTGCATGCACCAACTCGATGCAGGGGGACGCCATGGATCAAGTCGAGTTCATGGAACAAGTCATGGACGATGCCATGGAAGGTATAATCTCTCCCCTCTCCCTACAATGCTACTGCTTGTTTTGTCCATGGCCATTGAGCCATGCTAGGTACTATGCTGCTGTCCATGCAAAATTATAAGATTTGGGGCTGTAGGTTCAGTGGATTTATTTAGCAATAAATAAATCTACTGGTTCACATAAAAAAGTTTTGACTGTACATGTAGAGAATTAGCAGTGGATCTCTAGGTTGGTGATGACCATGTAAATTAGTTTCAGTGAATTAGGGGTTGTAGGTTTGTTCCCAAGCATGGTGAACACTATAGATTTATCACCTGTTGGATGACTAAAAGCAACTAGAGCTAAATGTTTTGGTTCAGTTTCAGATGATAAAAACCGTTGTAGTTTAGTTTGCTGACTAACTAGTCATCCTAAATTTAGAGTTGATGGTGCTGAAATTACAAATGAATTCTGGGCAGTGCATGTCGATAAGGCACTTGTGAAAACTGAAGATTTGGTAGGGAGTCGCAAAAACTGCACTATTCCCGGTAATGCAGAAAAAACAAAGATTGCATGGCCTTCAACCTTTGTACGTGTCTAATATTCTTCCTCTATCACTACTTGCGTCATGTCAATCCATTGTGTGTTAACAATTCATTTTGTTATTCTCCTTGTTGATTCAAAAGATATATGGATGAATATATGGGTTTGGTGGCACATATACTGCAATTGATGATGATGCTGTTCTGGTTCATGATGATGATGATGGATGGCTCTCAGCCTTAGTTAATTGTAGGCATGTTGTTCCTGTTGGATGATGTTACTCGTGTTAAGTATTAGTTAAGTTGTAGGGATGTTGATGGTTGTTTTCAGTTTAAGTTTCGCTCTCAAGAAAATATTTAGATTATGCATCACATTTGGATGATGTTCCTCATGTAATATCCACAATTGTAATCCAACAGTTTTATCCAATATATGTTTTCTTACTCTTGTGAGTATATTTTCTTCCTTTTCCTCACTTCATATATGTAATTATCACCATTAGATGGAGCATTAATATATATTATGAAATAATAGTATTCACATTATATGTGCACCAACACCTGAAGTGTTGCAAATTCTATGTTGCCAACTAATGAAATTTGGATTCTTGTACATTAAGCACCAACGTATAAAACTGTTGTAGAAGTCAGTTTTATGTGTTGTATTATTGCAACGGTCCCTTTTACCAACGACAATATAAGCGTTGCATTATGCGCTAGCAACACTAGATAAGGCTACGCATCCCAAACCATTGGTAAAGACGCTAGCAACGCATATATGGACTGTTAAAGTAGGAGATCATTGCTATCATGGCTTATGTGATATGGGTGCTAGTGCAAGTGCAATACCTCCTTCCTTATACAAAGAAATTATGCATGATATTGCACCTGCTGAGATAGAAGAGATAGATGTTACAATTAAGCTTGCCAATAGAGATACTATTTCACCAGTTGGGAATGTTAGAGATGTTGAAGTCCTGTGTGGGAAAGTTAAATATCCTGCTGATTTTCTTGTTCTTGGTTCCCCACAAGATGACTTTTGTCCCATTATATTTGGTAGACCCTTCTTGAATACTGTTAATGCTAAGATAGACTGCAATAAGGATATTGTTTTTGTTGGTTTAGGGGATATGTCTCATGATTTTAATTTTGCTAAATTTCGTAGACAACCCCATGATAAGGAATTTCCTAGTAAAGATGAAATTATTGGTCTTGCTTCTATTGCTGTGCCTCCTACTGATCCTTTAGAACAATATTTGCTAGACCATGAAAATGATATGTTTATGAATGAAAGAAGGGAAATAGATGAAGTATTCTTTAAATAGGGACCTATTTTGAAACACAACTTGCCTGTTGAAATACTAAGGGATCCCCCTCCACCTAAGGGTGATCCTGTGTTTGAGCTTAAACCTTTACCTGATACTCTCAAATATGCTTATCTTGATGAGAAAGAGATATATACTGTTATTATTAGTGCTAACCTTTCAGAGCATGAAGAAAATAAATTATTGAAAACTCTGAAGAAGCACCGTGCTACTATTGGATATACTCTTGATGATCTTAAGGGCATTAGTCCCACTCTCTGCCAGCACAAAATAAAATTGGAGAAGAATGCTAAACCGGTTGTTGATCACCAACGACGGTTAAATCCTAAAATGAAAGAAGTGGTAAGAAAATAAATACTAAAGCTTCTTGAGGTAGGTATAATTTATCCCGTTGCTGATAGTCAGTGGGTAAGTCCTGTCCATTGTGTCCCTAAGAAGGGAGGCATTACTGTTGTTCCTAATGATAAAGATGAATTGATCCCACAAAGAATTGTTACAGGTTATGGAATAGTAATTGATTTCCGCAAATTAAATAAAGCTACTAAAAAGGCTGATTACCCTTTAGCTTTTTATTGAACAAATGCTAGAAAGATTATCCAAACATACACATTTTTGCTTTCTAAATGATTATTCTAGTTTCTCTCAAATACCTATGTCAAAATAGGATCAAGAAAAGACAACTTTTACTTGCCCTTTCGGTACCTTTGCTTATAGACGTATGCCTTTTGGTTTATGTAATGCACCTGCTACCTTTCAAAGATGTATGACTGCTATATTCTTTGACTTTTCTGAAAAGATTGTTGAGGTATTCATGGATGATTTCTCTGTTTATGGGACTTCTTTTGATGATTGCTTAAGCAACCTTGATCGAGTTTTGCAGAGATGTGAAGAAACTAATCTTGTCTTGAATTGGGAGAAATGCCACTTTATGCTTAATGAAGGTATTGCCTTGGGGCATAAAATTTCTGAAAGAGGTATTGAACTTGATAAAGCTAAAGTTGATGCTATTGAAAAGATGTCGTGTCCTAAGGACATTAAAGGTATAAGAAGTTTCCTTGGTCATGCCGGTTTTTATAGGAGGTTCATTAAGGGCTTCTCTAAAATCTCTCGGCCTCTAACTAATCTCTTACAAAAAGATGTCCCTTTTGTCTTTGATGATGACTGTGTAGAAGCATTTGAAATACTTAAGAAAGCTTTGGTTTCTGCACCTATTGTTCAACCTCCTGATTGGAATTTACCATTTGAAATTATGTGTGATGCTAGTGATTATGCTGTAGGGGCTGTTCTAGGACAAAGAGTTGATAAGAAATTAAATGTTATTCAATATGCTAGTAAAACTCTAGACAGTGCCCAAAGAAATTATGCTACTACTAAAAAAGAATTTTTAGCAGTTGTATTTGCTTGTGATAAGTTCAGACCTTATATTGTTGATTCTAAAGTAACTATTCACACTGATCATGCTGCTATTAAATATCTTATGGAAAAGAAAGATGCTAAACCTAGACTTATTAGATGGGTTCTCTTGCTACAAGAATTTGATTTGCATATTATTGATAGAAAGGGAGCTGAGAACCCCGTTGCAGACAACTTGTCTAGGTTAGAAAATATTCTTGATGACCCACTACCTATTGATGATAGCTTTCCTGATGAACAACTAGCTGTCATAAATGCTTCTCGTGCTGCTCCATGGTATGTTGATTATGCTAATCACATTGTTTCTAAATTTATAGCACCTAGTTTCACATACCAGCAAAAGAAAAAGTTCTTCTATGATTTAATACATTACTTCTGGGATGACCCACATCTTTATAAAGAAGGAGTAGATGGTGTTATTAGATGTTGTGTACCTGATCATGAACAGGAACAAATCCTATGCAAGTGCCACTCCGAGGCTTATGGAGGACACCATCCTGGAGATAGAACTCCACATAAGGTATTGCAATCCGGTTTTTATTGGCCTAGTCTCTTCAAGGATGCCCGTAAGTTTGTGTTGTCTTGTGATGAATGTCAAACAATTGGTAATATTAGTAGATGTCAAGAAATGCCTATGAATATTCACTTGTTATGGAACCATTTGATGTTTGGGGTTTTGATTATATGGGACCATTTCCTTCCTCTAATGGGTATACACATATTTTAGTTGTTGTTGATTACATCACTAAGTGGGTAGAAGCTATTCCAACTAGTAGTGCTGATCATAACACCTGTATTAAGATGCTTAAAGAAGTTATTTTTCCAAGGTTTGGAATCCCTAGATATTTAATGGATGATGGTGGTTCACATTTCATTCATGGTGCTTTTCGTAAAATGCTTGCTAAGTATGATGTTAATCATAGAATTGCATCTTCATATCATCCACAGTCTAGCGGTCAAGTAGAACTTAGCAATAGAGAGCTTAAATTAATTTTGCAAAAGACTGTCAATAGATCTAGAAAGAATTGGTCCAAGAAACTTGATGATGCATTATGGGCCTATAGAACTGCATATAAAAATCCTATGGGTATATCTCCGTATAAAATGGTTTATGGTAAAGCATGTCACTTACCTCTTGAATTAGAACATAAGGCATATTGGGCTATTAAAGAGCTCAACTATGACTTCAAACTTGCCGGTGAGAAGAGACTTTTTGACATTAGCTCACTTGATGAATGGAGAACCCAGGCTTATGAGAATGCCAAACTATTTAAAGAAAAAGTTAAAAGATGGCATGATAAAAGGATACAAAAGCGTGAGTTTAATGTAGGTGATTATGTATTGTTATACAACTCTCATTTAAGATTTTTTGTAGGCAAACTCCTCTCTAAATGGGAAAGTCCTTACATCATCGAGGAGGTCTACCGTTCTGGTGGCTTAAAACTCAACAACTTTGAAGGCACAAATCCAAGGGTGGTGAACAGTCAAAGAATCAAACATTATATCTCAGGTAATCCTATATATGTTGAAACTAATGTTATTGAAACCATAACCCCAGAAGAATAGATAAGGGACACTTTCTAGAACGTTTCAGACTCCGAAAAGGAATAGGTACATGGTACGGTAAGTAAACCGACTCCAAAACAGTTCTAATGGCAATTTTTCTCCGTTTTGGAATATTTAAGAAAATAGGAAAATAAGAAGCAGTCTGGGAAGGACACGTGGCTTCCACAAGGGTGGAGGGCGCACCCTACCCCCTGGGCGCGCCCCCTGCCTCGTGGGCACCCCATGTGCTCTCCGGACTATTTTCTTGCACGATACTTCTTTTGGTCGGTAAAAATTCATTATATAATCTCCCGAAGGTTTTGACCACCGTATCACGCAAATATCCTCCGTTTTTATTTTGAGTTGTTTCTGCTGCAGATTAGAGCAATATGTCATCCCAGGATCCGGAGGGAGAAAGCTATGTGGCTGATTACCTTGCAGATCATAAGGTCTATGGGGACTTGGAGCATTGTGGTTGGACCACGGAGGAAGAAGAAGACTATGAGCCTAAGGGAAAGGAGGAGACGAGCTCGAATGAAGATGAAGTCCCATTACCTCAACCTGGGGACATGCATGTGGAGTTCAAAAAGTCAAGCCTCCCCAATAGAGCAAAGAAACCTAAGATCGAGTTTATCCCTTTTCGCCTCTTGCAGGAGAACAAACAAGAACTATGCAAAAAGGTACTAAGCATTGAGCGGGAGATCGAGGACCTAAAGGAACAGAATTCTGTCCTCAAGCGCAAATTAAGGAAGAAGCGTACATCATCAACAACTCCTTCATCACCACCCCCGAAGAAGGAGACATGAACACACGGGTATGGGCACTCCCCTTGGCAACTGCCAAGCTTGGGGGAGTGCCCCGGTATCGTATCACCATCACTTTTATCTTTACCGTTTTTCTTAGTTCGATCCTTTTGATAATATCTTGATCTAGTAGAATAAAGTTTTAGTATGATCTTATTTTTAGTTTTGCTTGATGATCCTTCTATGTAATCGAGTCCGTGAGCTATATATAGTAAAGATTAGTGTTGAGTCAAGGGCTTGATTATTTTGCTATGATCTTGAGGGAATAAAATAAAAGAGAAGAAATAAAAAGAAATAAAGAGAGCATATGGATCTTATGGAGAGTAATGAGCTCACACATAAAGAGTATGATGAATAAAAGTTGTTGAGAGTTGACAAACATAGTTTTGGTCATTGTTGCAGTTAATAGGAAGTAATAAATAAAGAGAGGTTTTCACATATAAATATACTATTTTGGACATGTTTTATAATTGTGAGCACTCATTAAAGTATGATATGCTAAAGAGTTGACGTTGGACAAGGAAGACAACGTAATGGGTTATGTTTTCTTACATCTGAGATAAATTATATTGTCATGGATCATCCAATATGTTGAGCTTGGCTTTCCCTCTCTTGCTAGCCAATTTCTTTGCACCAAGTAGAGATACTACTTGTGCTTCCAAATATCCCTAAACCCAGTTTTGTCATGAGAGTCCACCATATCTACCTATGGATTGAGTAAGATCCATCAAGTAAGGTGTCATCGTTGCAAGCAATAAGAATTGCTCTCTAAATATGTATGACTTATTAGTGTGGAGAAAATAAGGTTTATACGATTTTGTGATGTGGAAGAAATAAAAGTGACGGACTGCATAATAAGGTCCATATCACAAGTGGCAATATAAAGTGACGTTCTTTTGCATTAAGATTTGTGCATCCAACCATAAAAGCACATGACAACCTGTTCTTCCCTCTGCGAAGGGCCTACCTTTTATTCTTGTCTATTACTTCATATAAGAGTCACGGTGACCTTCGCCTTTCCTTTTTAAATTTTATCCTTTGGGAAGCACATTGTGTTGGAAAGATCCTGATATATATGGCTAATTGGATGTGGGTTTGCATGAACTATTATTGTTGACATTACCCTTGAGGTAAAAAGTTAGGAGGCAAAACTATAAGCCCCTGTCTTTCTCTGTGTCGGATTAAAACTTCATAACCATAAATATCGAGTGAGTGTTAGCAATTGTGAAAGACTAAAAGATGGTTGAGTATGTGGACTTGCTGAGAAGCTCTTATATTGACTCTTTCCTATGTTATGATAAATTGCAATTGCTTCAATGACTGAGATTATAGTTGTTAGTTTTCAATGAAGTTTCTGATTCATACTTGAGTATGTGAATGAATTCTTACTTTAGCATGGGAGAGCATATGACAATATATATATATATATATATATATATATGTTGCTGTTCTAAGAATAATCATGATGCCCTCATGTCCGTATTTTATTTTCTCGACACCTCTATCTCTAAACATGTGGACATATTTTTCGATTTCTGCTTTCGCTTGAGGACAAGCAAGGTCTAAGCTTGGGGGAGTTGATACGTCCATTTTGCATCATGCTTTTATATCAATATTTATTGCATTATGGGTTGTTATTACACATTATGTCACAATACTTATGCCTATTCTCTCTTATTTTACAAGGTTTACATGAAGACGGGGAATGCCGGCAGCAGAAATTCTGGGCTAGAAAAGGAGCAAATATTAGAGACCTATTCTGCACATCTCCTAAAGTCCTGAAACTTCATGGGAGCATCTCCTAAAGGTTTACATAAAAAATATTGGGCGAAAGAAGTACCAGAGGGGGGCCACCCACCGTCCACGAGGGTGGGGGCGCGCCCTACCCCCTAGGCGCCCCCTGCCTCGTGGGCCCCTGGTGGCCCTCCGATGCCCATCTTTGGCTATATGGAGTCTTTCGTCAAGGAAAAAATCATAAGCTAGCTCACGGGACGAAACTCCGCCAACACAAGGCGGAACCTTGGCGGAACCAATCTAGGGCTCCGGCGGAGCTGTTCTGCCATGGAAACTTCCCTTCGGGAGGGGGAAATCATCACCATCGTCATCACCAACGATCCTCTCATCGGGAGGGGGTCAGTCTCCATCAACATCTTCACCAGCACCATCTCATCTCAAACCCTAGTTCATCTCTTGTATCCAATCTTTGTATCCAAACCTCAGATTGGTACCTGTGGGTTGCTAGTAGTGTTGATTACTCCTTGTAGTTGATGCTAGTTGGTTTACTTGGTGGAAGATCATATGTTCAGATCCATTATGAATATTAATGCCCCTTTGATTATGAACATGAATATGCTTTGTGAGTAGTTATGTTTGTTCCTGAGGACATGGGAGAAGTCTTGCTATAAGTAGTCATGTGAATTTGGTATTCGTTTGATATTTTGATGAGATGTATGTTGTCATCCCTCTAGTGGTGTCATGTGAACATCGACTACATGAAACTTCACCATTGTTTGGCCCTAGAGGGAGGCATTGGGAAGTAATAAGTAGATGATGGGTTGCTAGAGTGAGAGAAGCTTAAACCATAGTTTATGTGTTGCTTCGTAAGGGGCTGATTTGGATCCATATGTTTCATGCTATCGTTAGGTTTACCTTAATACTTCTATTGTAGTTGCGGATGCTTGCAATAGGGGTTAATCATAAGTGGGATGCTTGTCCAAGTAAGGGTAGTACCCAAGCACCGGTCCACCCACATATCAAACTATCAAAGTACCGAACGCGAATCATATGAACGTGATGAAAACTAGCTTGACAGTAATTCCCATGTGTCCTCGGGAGCACTTTCCATCATATAAGAGTTTGTTCAGGCTTGTCCTTTGCTAAAAAAAGGATTGGGCCATCTTTCTGCACCTTATTTAAGTTTATTACTTGCTACTCGTTACAAATTACCTTATCACAAAACTATCTGTTACCGATAATTTCAGTGCTTGCATAGAATACCTTACTGACAACTACTTATCATTTCCTTCCGCTCCTCATTGGGTTCGACACACTTACTTATCGAAAAGGCTATGATAGATCCCCTACACTTGTGGGTCATCACATAGCAACGAGGGGGAGAGTGTGTCTACATACCCTCGTAGACCGTAAGCGGAAGAGTTTGACAACGTGGTTGATGTAGTCGAACTTCTTCTAGCTCCGACTGATCAAGAACCGAACGTACGGCACCTCCGAGTTTTGCACACGTTTAGCTCGGTGACGTCCCTTGCCTTCTTGATCCAGCAAGGTGTCGAGGTAGTAGATGAGTTCCATCATCATGATGGCATGGTGATGGTGATGGTGAAGTGATCTGCGTAGGGCTTCGCCTAAGCACCGCGAGAATATGACTGAGGGTGTAATCTATGGAGGGGGGCGCCGCACATGGCTAACAATTGATGTTGTGTGTTCTAGGCGCCCTCCTCCTCATATATATAGGTGGGAGGGAGAGGGGAGAGGCCAAGGGGCACTCCAAGTGGGGCTGAATCCCACTTGGGCTCCTGCCCTGGTTCGCTCCCCCCTTCCTTGTATAGGCGCCACGGGAAGGAAGGGGGGTGGCGTCCCCCCTTCCTTTCTCCCTTGAGGAAGGGAAGGAAGGAGGGACTTGCCCTCCCCCCTTTCCTTTCCCTAGGGCTGGCCAGCCTGGTGGAGGGGCGCACCAGCCACTTGTGGGTAGGTCTGTCCCTTCCTTGGCCCATTAAGCCCATATCTTTGCCTGGGGTACCCGTAACCCTTTCCTGTGACCCTATATGTACCCGGTACCCTCCGGAACACTTCCGGTGAATACCATCGTCCTATATAGCAATCTTTACCTATCGAACATTTCGAGACTCCTCGTCATGTACGTGATCTCATCCGGGACTTCAAACAACATTCGGTCACCAAATTAGATA
Source organism: Triticum dicoccoides (assembly GCF_002162155.2). Taxonomy (NCBI): domain Eukaryota; kingdom Viridiplantae; phylum Streptophyta; class Magnoliopsida; order Poales; family Poaceae; genus Triticum; species Triticum dicoccoides. The sequence continues at coordinate 506,211,205 of NC_041380.1, forward strand.
ATTCATATAATACAAAATCATCATCGAACGTTAAGCATGTGGACCCTACGGGTTCGATAACTATGTAGACATGACCGAGACACCTCTGCGGTCAGTAACCAATAGCGAAACCTGGATGCTCATATTGGCTCCTACATATTCTACTTAGATCTTTACCAGTCGAACCATTATGACAACATACGTTATTCCCTTTGTCCATCGATATGTTACTTGCCTGAGATTCGATCATCGGTATCTACATACCTAGTTCAATCTCGTTACCGGCAAGTCTCTTTACTAGTTCCATAATACATCATCCTATAACTAACTCATTAGTCACTTTGCTTTCAAGGCTTCTTATGATGTGTATTACCGAGAGGGCCCAGAGATACCTCTCCGATACTCGGTGTGACAAATCATAATCTCGATCTATGCCAACCCAACAAACACCTTCAGAGATACCTATAGAGAAAATTTATAATCACCCAGTTATGTTGTGAAGTTTGATAGCACACAAGGCATTCCTTCGGTATCTAGGAGTTGCATAATATCATAGTTGAAGGAATATGTATTTGACATGAAGAAAGCAATAGAAATAAAACTGAACGATCAATATGCTAAGCTAACGGATGGGTCTTGTCCATCACATCATTCTCCTAATGATATGATCCTATTATCAACTGACAACTCATGTCCATGGTTAGGAAACCTTAACCATCCTTGATCAATGAGCTAGTCAAGTAGAGGCTCACTAGGGACACATTGTTTGTATATGTATTCACACATGTATTTGGGTTTCCGATCAATACAATTCTAGCATGAATAATAAAAATTTATCATGAATAAGGAAATATAAAATAACAACTTTATTATTGCCTCTGGGCATATTTCCTTCAGAACTTAACTGTCGAAACTGAATTTAACTATCGAAACTGAATTTTACTGTCGAAACTAAATTTTGCTGTTGAAACAAAATTTTACTGTCGAAACTAAATGCACTACTCACAGAAAAGCAGTAGCAGCAGCGCGTGCAAGAGCCGGGGCAGCTGGTCATGTAGCAGCATCTCAGGTAGCAGTTGCAGGGGCTCGAGGGAGATCAGGATCTACTGCTCATGCAACAGCAGCATGAGCAAGAGTAGAGCAGCAGCGCAAGCAAGAGGAAGAGCGAGAGCAGCAGCGTGAGCAAGAGTAGAGCAGCGGCGCGAGCAAGCGCAAGAACGAGAGCAGCAGCGCGAGCAAGAGTAGAGCAACAGCGCAAGCAAGAGCAAGAGCAGACCAGGTAGGGGACCAAGAGCAATAGTAGAGCAGCAGTGCGAGCGGGAGCCAAAGCAATAGCAGCTCCTACAAATGTGGACATTGCCGCCGAGGGAGCGATGCCGTGGGGGAAGTGGCCAGCAATGCCGCCGTGCCATGTCGGTTCGGGACCGAGCGCCGGCAGCTCCCTGAGATCGAATCAAAAAGAAAATGCAGCCATTAGTGTAGAACCTCTTTGGTGGCACCGATTAGGCCTCAGCTTAATCCGAGGAATCGGTAATGATGCTGCTCTTCCGTTGGTGCAGGTGAAGACGGCGGTCTAGGAATGGAGGCGGCGTGAAAGACGAGGGGAACATCGGCGCAGCTCCTTGGAGGTGAAGGATGGGGTGGCTGAACCGGCAGGACGACAAGATCGACGACGGATCCTCATCCGGTGCGGTAGATGAGGGACGTCGAGGTGTTGCTGTGGACGACGTCGTCGGGGAATAGGCTCCTGCTGGGTGGGCGGGCGAAGGAGAGTGTGGGGCTTCGCGGGTTTTCGTGGCCTCAGTGTATGAATGGGGGCGGAGGGGATGGGAGGGGGGACCCATGGCTTAGGGACGCCCTTGTCCAAAATGTGCGGTGAGTTACGAAAGTAGCCCCATGGATTTGAACTAGGTGGTTCTTTCGGTTCAGGGGTATCACGGGAATTTCGTGTGTCGGGATTTGGTAGGAGGTGGGAGTTTTCGCGTGTGTTGTAATTTTGGGATAGCAAGGCGTGGGTTGAGATGGAGGGAGTTTTCAAAGCACAACGAGACAAAGAGATATCTTAAAATTTCAGGGTAACAAGGCGCGGGTTGAAGAGGCGGGAGTTTCTTAGCACGATAGACACAAATGCTGGCTGAAATTTTGACATAACAAGACGTGGCTTGGAATTTCGAGAGAACAAGCTTAACATGTACAAAAAAGACAATTCGCACCTGACTAGAGAGAGCCATGTCCCATTTTACTATATTAGTAGAAATGCATTCAAATACAACAACAAAATACTAAAAAACTGGGACAAGAAAACATAATGTGTATAGTACCAAATCAATTTGCACTTCCCTCAACAATAAAAAACAATTCGTGTTGTCTAGCATATGGACTAAATTTGAGTACATTTTCCCTGTTTGAGTGGGATTGTACTCGGGTTAGTTATACAACCATCTAAATATTATTTTCACAACACATGACATGAATATAGGAGTAGTAAATTCCTATATAAATACGAACTACATGTACATACGATCTCAAATTCAAATATATGTATCCATTTTATATTGAATTCAAATCATAGTACATGTATGGTCTAGCTAGATGTTCGGAATCTAAACCATGTACGATACTATGTGCAATGTGTTTAACACGCACAACACACACACACAAACACCATTTAGACTAGTAAGGTACACGTGCATTGCACGCATGAGATTTGGCAACCAAATTATGAATAAATACCACACTATAGCATGTAAGCTTTGAGTCATATATGCATGATGTAGATGTTCGTTTAATTCTTATAGTTCATCTCATTCAAAATCAGTTTGTTTTATATAAAAAAAGCTAACCTATTTTAGGATTCATGGAATTGTGTGTTGTAAAGCATAAAGTATAAAACAAATAATGGCAATTCATGTAAAAAAATTGGGTTATTATGATACAGAAGATTTTAGAAAAAATAAAAAGTGCTTGTGTTTTGAGGTCTGTGCATTATGCTTAAGTTCAACCATGGAGTCTTCTACATTGTACATGTGGCAAAATCTGGTGGGGGCTGGAAGATGGTGCGAGGGACCAAGTGGAGGGAGCCTATGAAGGAGTGCACAAGTGCGAGATCGATTTTGGTTCAGCCCCTCCTTGTACTACTGTTGTACACTGATGTTCATCACAGACAGAAGGTGTATCGGGGGAGAATTGGGTCGATTTTCAGTATGAGGCCTACCGTATGAGGCGTCACAGGGCCCATCTCGCCCTCGCAGCATGGCATACTATGATACTATCACAATATTTTCTTCTATTTATTAGTGTATGTTTCATCAACTAGTGCCACTATAATATAATCACGCTTTTTCATTATCTGTACAAACAGGGTTATTCAACTGCATTTTGGTGGAACTACACAAATGTATGGATGGAACCAGCATATATGCAGAGTGCAAGGTGTGCCAAGTAAAAATTACCGACACCAACAATGCTCCATCTAAGCATTGGCATCCACCACCACCAGTGGGATGTGCAGCGCTCTCTGTGGACAGATCTTTCTCAGCTGCTAATCCTCTAACCAAATACTAGTAGCCTATATTGGCACTTTTCTAGGGAGTACTCTTTTCTGAAAGAAGCACCAATATATTTTTCTTTATTTGTACACAGTGTCACAACTTTGTTTTTGGTCCAGAGCTATTTTAGGGTGATTGGCGTAGTACTCGGAGACTGATTGTAAGCATGATTTTCATTAGCTGTCACATTGATTGTAAGCATGAGCAGATAGAAGATTAGGTTAGTGCGAAGCTTACCTTAAACCCTACCACCGCCATTGAAATGAGGAGAGCGGCAAGGGAAATGTGGAGAATGGCAGGGAAGCGACATGGCGCCATATGACCTCCTCTTGCGGTGGGAGAACGAATACTCATGTGGCTCGGGCTAGCTCTGTACCCTCACAAATGGCACATTGTACTCCATCGATTCGTTATCCTCTGGATGCTCGACCTTCGACCTGTACGCCCACCACCTTCGCTTGAATTTCGCCTCGGGCGAATCTGTCTGCTCCATCGCCCAGAGGAGATACTCGATGAACTTGAAGGACTGTGGCGTGATTGTCGCCGAGGAGTACCATCGCCGCCCTCATCGTCGTTATCTCGCTCTTTCTCATACATTGCCACATGGCCCTCACTATCCTCGAAATCTCCCACCCATTGTCAAACCAAGTAAGGATCTCCTTGAACCTGGCTAACTTCGCCTGGTCGCCGCCGGCGATCGGCCCGTTTCGCTGTTGCATCCTCTCCATAGACGTCCTTCTGAGAGGTCCGGTGCTAGCTTTGGAAGATGGCAGGAGAGATGGTGGTCTTACAATGGCGAAGAGGGAGATGCGAGATAGTGGTTTTGCAATGGAGAAGATGGAGAGGAGAGGGGGCGGTTTTGCAATGGAGAAGAGGGACAGGCGATACGGGGGTCTTGCAATGGAGAAGAGGGAGAGGCGAGACAGTGGTTTTGCAATGGAGAAGATGGCGAGGAGAGGGGTGGTTTTGCAATGGAGAAGAGGGAGAGGCGAGACGATGGTTTTGGAATGGATATGATGGAGAGGAGAGGAGGTGGTTTTGCAATTAAGAAGAGGGAGAGGAGCGTGCGGCAGCGATTTAGGATTGGACAAGAGGGCCTGCGCGCTGTGGCTGGATCAAAATCAAAATCAATTTACTGTTGTTCGCTGTTGTCCAGTTATTCGCTATTGTTGCCTTGTCTTTCTCTTGCGTGTTGCATCTTACCATGTCATCATCCGCATTGCATAATCATGTTTTCGAAACTTGCATCCGTCCAGGTCTCCTCGTTCTCTCTGTTGTCCGTTCTGAGCCCAGACACACTTGCACGCGCCCGCGGCACGTCCGAAATATTATTTTATAAGTGGCCGGAAAATGTTCTCGGAATGGGTTGAAAGTTGACATGCAGTGTTGTTTTAGTGTATATAGGCCGCCTGCCAAGTTTCATCGCATTCGGAAACCCTTTGACGCCCCAACGGATAAATATAGCGGCAATAGTAGCCGGTCTTTTCGTCGGACGTTTTCGGTCTCCGAAAACCTTGCCGGGCTGCATCTCTCCCCTTTCCTCCCAGCCTGACCCTCCTACACATCCCACAAACCCCACCTAGTTCCCCCTCCGTTCGGAGCCGTTCGATTGCGATCAGAGGGTCCAGAAACGGAGCAAAACCCCTAACCCTAGCCACCTTTCTATATATAGACGCCTCCCCTGCCATATTTGGCCTCCTACCTACCCCCTCCTCAATTTCTGTGCCGCCCCAATAATCAGCCAGTGCCGGCCACCTCCTCTCCGCCACATGGCACCGTCCCATAGGCCGCGTCGCTGCTAGTTGTTGCGCGCAGCCAATCGGGAGCCTCCGCGCGTCCTCCCCGCGCCCCACTTTGCCGCGGCCCACCCGAGCCCGCACGGAGCCCGTCCCGGGCCGAGATGGGCCCGAGCCGCCACTGCCCTCGCGTCCGAGCTCCCCGTGCGGGAGAGATCCCGATCCAGCAGCGCCCGCATCTCAAGCTCGACCCCGCCACCGCCTCGCGCTCGCCGGAGGTCTCCGGCCACCGGAGTCGCCACCGGCGACCCCAGCAGGCATGCCCCGACGCCCCCGTGCCACCTCTCTCCCTCTCTCTCGCTTCCTCTGCTCTCCCTATCTCCCTCACTAACGTCTCTCTCTCCCTCTGCCATGGATGCTTGGAGCTCCGCCCGCTGCCGCATCTAGCTTCCAGATCCGGTGCCTAGGTGGCCGGATCTACGCGCCTCTGGCCCTACCTCGCCCGTTCAGTCGCTGGAGTTCGGGCTCCGTAGCAGCAAGCCACGGCACCGGCTCCTCTGTTCATGTGGGTGCGAGACGAGGACAAACGCCTCCAGCGACGTTGACCGCGGACCCCGCCCGCGTGGGCCACACCTTCCCCGCGGCCTAGCCAGCGCCCGACCTGCCCACCTCCTCCCACCGAGCCAGGCCAAGGCCCATGGTGAGCAGCTCCCCAGCCCAGGGTGCTTTAGATTCGGCCCGTAGGTGTTCTTTTCCTTTGTGCGATTTTATCAATTATCCAGGGATTTACAGTTTTGCAGAAAAGTCCCTCTAGATCATGCTTTTCATATCTCACAAACTATGCATCATATGTAAATAAATTATATACGTAACTTGCTTAGAATTTTGTCTAGTTTCATAATTTTCAACTTTCATATATGTTTAAAATGTTTAAAACTTCTTTTTGCATTAATTGCTCCTATGCATGCTAAAATGCTTTAATTCATAACTAAATAACCGTAGCTCCAAATTTAATAAACTTTATATGTAAATGGGGTAGAAAAATGCTTAGTTTAACATGGTGCACTCATCTTGCATGTTTAATAACTCTAAAATATGGTTTAGGGCAGAACAGTACCAAATCCATAAATATGCACATGAGGATTTTCCATAATTGTTGTTTGTTGTTTCCGGCCTCATTTAGACTTGACTAGATAGTTAGTTTATGTATGCTTCATCCCTTGCCATGCTAACCAACATTTAATTTTGATGAGTACTTAAACGGGAGTGAACTAAATAATTGTTGTGGTGTTTCGTCAATATGCAACTCATTGCATATTGAGCTCCACTTAATTTGTAATGTTGTTTGTTGCACTTTGCCATATTGCCATGCCTCTTTAAACCGGACATGCATCATACTTGGTTGTGCATCATGCCATGTTTATGTGATGGTTGTTTACTATGTTGCTTTCTTCTTTCCGGGTTGCCTCTCTCGTTAGCTTCGGTTTCGTTCCGGAGTTGTGAGGATCCGTTCGGCTACGTCCGTTTGTCTCCTTCATGGACTCGTTCTTCTTCCTTGCGGGATCTCAGGCAAGATGACCATACCCTCGAAATCACTGCTTACTAGTTGTTCGCTCTATTGCTATGCCGTGCTACCTACCACTTTCTTTATCATGCCTCCCATATTGCCATGTCAAGCCTCTAACCCACCTTTCCTAGCAAACCGTTGTTTGGCTATGTTACCGCTTTTGCTCAGCCCCTCTTATAGCATTGCTAGTTGCAGGTGAAGATGAAGTTTATTCCATGTTGGAACATGGATATGTTGGGATATCACAATATTCTCCTATTTTAATTAATGCATCTATATACTTGGTAAAGGGTGGAAGGCTAGGCCTTATGCCTGGTGTTTCGTTCCACTCTTGCCGCCCTAGTTTCCGTCATACTGGTGTTATGTTCCTTGATTTTGTGTCTGCGACCTCTTGACCACGGCGTTGGTTTTCCCCGAAGAGGAAGGGATGATGCAACAAAGTAGCCGAAGTATTTCCCTTAGTTTTTGAGAACCAAGGTATCAATCCAGTAGGAGGCTACGCGCGAGTCCCTCGTACCTGCTCAAAACAAATAAATCCTCGCAACCAAGGCGAATAGGGGTTGTCAATCCCTACACGGCCACTTACGAGAGTGAGATATGATAGATATGATAAGATAATATTTTTGGTATTTTTATGATAAAGATGCAAAGTAAAATAAAATCAAAGTAAAAAGCAAAGGAAATAACTAAGTATTGGAAGATTAATATGATGAAGATAGACCCGGGGGCCATAGGTTTCACTAGTGGCTTCTCTCAAGAGCATAAGTATTTTACGGTGGGTGAACGAATTACTGTTGAGCAATTGACAGAATTGAGTATAGTTATGAGAATATCTAGGTATGATCATGTATATAGGCATCACGTCCAAGACAAGTAGACCGACTCCTGCCTGCATCTACTACTATTACTCCACTCATCGACCGCTATCCAGCATGCATCTAGAGTATTAAGTTCATGAAAACAGAGTAACGCCTTAAGCAAGATGACATGATGTAGAGGGATAGACTCATGCAATATGATGAAAACGCCATCTTGTTATCCTCGATGGCAACAATACAATACGTGCCTTGCTGCCCCTACTGTCACTGGGAAAGGATACCGCAAGATTGAACCCAAAGCTAAGCACTTCTCCCATTGCAAGAAAGATCAATCTAGTAGGCCAAACCAAACTGATAATTCGAAGAGACTTGCAAAGATAACCAATCATACATAAAAGAATTCAGAGAAGATTCAAATATTGTTCATAGATAGACTTGATCATAAACCCACAATTCATTGGTCTCAACAAACACACTGCAAAAAGAAGATTACATCAAATAGTTATCCACAAGAGAGGGGGAGAACATTGTATTGAGATCCAAAAAGAGAGAAGAAGCCATCTAGCTAATAACTATGGACCCGAAGGTCTGACGTTAATTACTCACACTTCATCAGAGAGGCTATGGTGTTGATGTAGAAGCCCTCCGTGATCGATGAAACCTCTGGCGGAGCTTCGGAACAGGCCCCAAGATGGGATCTCATGGATACAGAAAGTTGCAGCGGTGGAATTAGGTTTTTGGCTCTGTATCTCATCGTTTGGGGGTACGTAGGTATATATAGGAGGAAGGAGTACATCGGTGGAGCAACAGGGGGCCCATGAGGGTGGAGGGCGCGCCTGGTGGGGGTAGGCGCGCCCCCCTACCTTGTGGCCACCTCTTTTGTGTCTTGACGTAGGGTCCAAGTTTCCCGGGTCTTGTTTCTTGAGAAAATCACGTTCCCGAAGGTTTCATTCCGTTCGGACTCCGTTTGATATTCCTTTTCTTTGAAACCCTAAAACAGGCAAAAAACAACAATTCTGGGCTGGGCCTCCGGTTAATAGGTTAGTCCCAAAAATAATATAAGTGGATAATAAAGCCCAATAATGTCCGAAACAGTAGATAATATAGCATGGAGCAATCAAAAATTATAAATACGTTGGAGACGTATCAGCGTCCCTTACGCGGTTTGGTGTTATGGGAACCCCCTGACAGTTCACTTTGAATAAAACTCCTCCGGCAAGGCCCAACCTTGGTTTTACCATTTGCCACACCACCACCTACTTTTCCCTTGGGAGTCGCGCTCCCGAGGGTCATCTTTGTTTTAACCCCCCGGGCCAGTGCTTCTTTAAGTGTTGGTCCGAACTAGAGCCCCTTGTAGCGCCACCTCGGGGAAACTTGAGGGCTGGTTTTAGTTGTACGGATTGCTCATACGGTGTTGCCCTGAGAACGAGATATGTGCAGCTCCTATCGGGATGTCGGCACATCGGATGGCTTTGCTGGTCTTGTTTTACCATTGTCAAAATGTCTTGTAACCGGGATTCCGAGTCTGATTGGTTCTCCCTGGGAGAAGGAATATCCTTCGTTGGCCGTGAGAGCTTGTGATGGGCTAAGTTGGGACACCCCTGCAGGGTTTGAACTTTCGAAAGCCGTGCCTGTGGTTATGGGCAGATGGGAATTTGTTAATATCCGGTTGTAGAGAACTTGACACTTAACTCAATTAAAATGAATCAACCGCGTGTATAGCCGTGATGGTCTCTTTACGGCGGAGTCCGGGAAGTGAACATGGTTCTTGTGTTATGCTTGAACGGAAGTAGTTTCAGGATCACTTCTTGATCACTTCTAGTTCACGACCATTGCGTTGCTTCTCTTCTCTCTCTCTTTTGTGTATGTTAGCCACCATATATGCTAGTGCTTGCTGCAGCTCCACAATACTACCCCTTCCTACCCATAAGCTTAAATAGTCTTGGTCTTGCGGGTGTGAGATTGCTGAGTCCTCGTGGCTCACAGATACTTCCAAACAGTTGCAGGTGCCGATGATACCAGTGCAGGTGACGCAACCCAGCTCAAGTGGGAGCTCGAGGAGATCTTGATCGATGTTTTATGTCTTTTCCGGTTGATCAGTAGTGGAGCCCGGTTGGGACGATCGGGGATCTAACATTTGGGGTTTTCTTCTTTATTTTGGTTCCGTAGTCGGACCTTGATTGTACTCTGGATGATGTATGTTTAAGTTGTATTTGTGTGAAGTGGCGATTGTAAGCCAACTCTTTATCCCTTTCTATTCAGTACATGGGATTGTGTGAATATTACCCCTCTTGCGACAAACCTACCATGCAGCTATACCTCTAAGTCGTGCCCCAACACGTGGGAGATATAGCCGCATTGTGGGTGTTACAAGTTGGTAATCAGAGTCTTCCCCGACTTAGGAGCCCCCCTGCTTGATCGAATCGCTGATGTTGTTGAGTCTAGACCAAAATGTTTTGAGTCTTAGGATTATATATATCGGAGAGTAGGATTCTTTTTTACTCCTCAGTCCCTTCGTCGCTCTGGTGAGGCCTCCTGACGTCGAGTTTTAACTCTTCTTTCCTCAATTTTCACGAATTGTTTTTAGGATCACGCGGGTATCTTGGAATCGTTCCGATGGTTTTGTGACTAGAGTATTGTTCTTGGTGCCTCCTGACATTTAGGGGTTGTGGCAGTGTCCCGGGGAGTTGAGCTCCGAGGTGTTGTCGTCCCAATTTTATCGTTGCAGTTTTGGAATACCTGAGTTCGCCGACATCGAAAATCTCTTTTATGCAGTTGTTGGTGAGGTAACCTCGACACCACCCAGTACTGGGGCAGGAGTTCGGGAGTATTGCCATAACTCGTATAATGGATGCTTTTTGAAGGTTGAGGTAAATAATTTCTGAAGGTTTCTTGGTTATGTGTTGAAGGATGGATACAGCTGGATGTAGGAATTGTTAGTTTTGGGTGAGATATTATGCTTCCCCTGTATCCCAAACACATGATTGCATAAACAGAAAGTTTCGGGAGTTTACAAGTGGGAATTCAAGTATATCGTAGGATATCTTTCCAACAGACACATGATACGATATGGGGTCTATCATATGTTTGTTTCCGGCTTGTTTTGCAAGCCAATCCTTTGTTTTGTTTTGGTTTGTGGTATTCGAGTTGCTTCAAAGTCAAATGTGGATTCCATACCTTTCCTAAGCGGTGTTTTCATACTTCTATGTGAATACCAATCCTACTTGATCATCGAGGCTGGCATGTTAATTATTTTCCAACCAACGTGCTTCTCTTCAAGTGGATCCGGTCATTTCAACATCCGCAGGATCAACTCTAAGTTCTCTCAATGGTGTTCGTTCCATCGGCCCAAGTTGCCTTTGTTTTCCCGCCCTCCCACCCTTTTTCTTCAAGGACTCAGGTTTCTTAATCAAACATTCTTTTATTGATGGGAAGTCTCTCCATTCTTTTCCGCCAATGTTCTTATCCGGTGATTCTCAGGAAGATACTAACAGAGCTTCAAGTTCATCATTCATCTTCTTTTCTTCTCCGGTGGATTCAATTCAAGCTTTCGGTGTTGATCATATTCTTTTCCTCATTTCAAATGTTTTCTCATGCCGGTGCACACCCCTAATCATTCACCTCTCGCTATTCATTTGTTCCGGAGTGCTGAAGATATCTCGAAAGATTCAAGTTTTCATTCTCAATTCGTTCAAGTTCTTTTGAGGATGTTATCTCATTCAAGCCATTTAATTCAACCAGCGCAATCTCTCTTAAGTTGTTCAACAGTGTATCTTTTGAGTGGGCCCTAACCCACAGGTCTGTTCCCAGGATCTTACCTAACTCCTCTATTTTCCTGGAGTTACTCTCAAATTATTTTCCAAGTTTGACGTAAGAATGAATTATCATCAGTCATATGTCTTCCTCCAAGATCTTTCAAATTCTTTTTATCGTTGGCACAACTTCTTCATTATTCATTCTCCCGGAGTATCTCAATAATTCATGGTGGTGTTTCTCATCGTCATTCTCGGATTTTGAATACCGAAGAAGAGTTTTTTCCCTCCAAATCTTACCCGTTCTCTCAAGACTCGTGGTTCTAGATTTATACCATCCTCTCATAATTGTTTTCGATTGTGACAATTCTTGTCACCCATCTGGAGCAATTCAGGGGTCTTCTCAGTTTGATTCCCCGGAGCCCATCATCTCAGAAGTAATCATTCCAGCTTTCAGCTCACATTTCTCCAAATCTTACTGGTGCAACATTCAAGTATTCTCTAACCAGCTCATGATCTATTCGGTCTCATGTATTTATATTCTATCAAGGATCTTCGTTCTTTTTATAATTCTTCCCGGTGTTTATTTACTTTATTTTATTTTTTCTTCGTTCTTTTTGAATACTTATGGTGGTTCGTTCAAGAGTTCTATTCCTTGGTTCTCATATCAATTCATTCGTTCTTTCAAATTCCTAACGGTGGTTCGTTGAAGTCTTTTCTCAAGTTTGCACTATATCTCTCCTTTATCATTTCCAATGAGAATGAGTAGTAGGCCAAATACGTTGCTTTCCATCAATTTAATTGATGAAGGATAAGCATAATGTAATTCTTGTTCTTGTTTCATCCAAGTGATCTAGTTTCTTCTTTCCGGAGTTTGTTCGTGATATCAATTTGTCGGTGCTAAATTGTTCATCTTTCTTGCCCGGAGTTCCAAGATCTCTCAACTATATCACCATGAAGATTCATCTAAATCATTGCAAGGCTTCACCTTGTTCTTTCAACTTCTCTTCTTTCCATCATTCTTTTATTATCGGATTTCTTCATGGAGGCTACATGGTGTTTCGTCAAGGATTCTTTTCATTCTTCAATTGTTCTTCAAGTTTTCTCTCGGAGTTAAGATCCGCCAAGTTATACTCTAAAATAAACATGTTGCTCAACACATGTTTTGTCTCGAGGAGTTTAAGCATTCTTCGATTTGCAACCGAAGTGCAATTCTTCCTACGTTATCTTTTGAGGTGGTGTTATGTCATTCTTGACAAATTTTCCTTTGTCTTTCATGATTCACAAGTTTTCTAGAGTGACATATCTAAATCCATCATTTTCCCTTCGCTCAAGACATCTTTTCAATCCATCAGTCTCTTCATCGGAGTTATATTGGGTTATATTTCACCTAAAACTTTCCCTAAGGATTGTTGCTATTTATGGTGCTCATAAATGACCCAAGTTCTTCATTTATCCTCCCGATGAAATAAGTTTCTCGTCTCCTAGTTCATATCAATCCAATCTATTGTTTTTCGTTAGTGGCAGAATTTCACCTCAAGATTTCAAGATGTTATCCATAAGCCAACAACAAGCTTACTCTTTTCGTTGTTGGTTTCCAACAACTCCGTTATAACCTTCTTGGAAGGGTGCTTTCCAAACTCATTTGTGGTAGAAGTTGTCATTTTCTTCTCAATTCTTTCCTTTCCAACGATCCAACTTCTATTCTTTCGTTCCAGAGGCATTGTGATGTCGCTCTCTTCACCCGTCATCCCATTTTTTATCAAAGATCATGTTCTTTCCTTTTTCTTATCCATTCAACCAGAGTGTCGTGTCCTTCATTCAAGTTCTTCCATCTTATCAAGTTTTGCCTCCCTTCTCAACCAGAGTTCTATCTGGAATCTTTCTTACCCCTTGTGCCATCCTTTCAATAGTTTCAGAGGTAGTGTGTTGTTGATTTCATCAAGTATCCTCTCATCTTGTCTAGTTCATATTCAATTCCTTTCATTTACAATCGGAGTGCTGTCCAAATTATATCATTCTTTTTCCTCCTCTATCTTGTGTTAACCGGAGTGTTGTGGCTATCATTCCTCGTCTAACTGGAGTCTCATCCAAGTGCCTTCATTTTGCCAAGTTCATATTATTGCCTTCCATTTCCAACCGGAGTGTTGTCGTAATTGATCCTTATCGTTCCTTGTACATCTCGTTTCATCTGGAGTGCTTGCATGTACTTCCTGTCCATTGCAACCCTTTCTTATTTATTTTAACCTACAAGGTTCTAGTAATGTTCCTTGTTGCTCTTTTCTAACGGAGTGTTTTCAACTTTGTTCATCTTCGTTGTATTATTTCTTTCAATTTGTTCAACCTCGCAAGGTTCTTTGGTTTCATCATTTGTCAAAAAAGCAAATTAGTTTTACCTCTTATCTTCCTCTTCCGTTTCTCTCTGGTGCCATCCTAGATCTCGGGACGAGATCCTCTCGTAGTGGTGGAGTGTTGGAACGCCCCGAGACCGATGCGCCAGGTGTCTTCTAGTTATTCGCTGTTGTTGCCTTGTCTTCCGCTTGCGTGTTGCATCTTGCCATGTCATCATCTGCATTGCATCATCATGTTTTCGAAACTTGCATCTGTCCCGGTCTCCTCGTTCTCTCTGTTGTTTGTTCTGAGCCCAGACACACTTGCATGCGCCCGCGGCACGTCCGAAATATTATTTTATAAGTGGCCGGAAAATGTTCTCGGAATGGGTTGAAAGTTGACGTGTGGTGTTGTTTTAGTGTATATAGGCCACTTGCCAAGTTTCATCGCATTCGGAGACCGTTTGACGCCCCAACGGATAAATATAGCGGCAATAGTAGCCGGTCTTTTCGTCGGACGATTTTGGTCTCCAGAAACCGTGCCAGGCTGCATCTCTCTCCTCTCAGCCTAACCCTCCTACACAGCCCACAAACCCCACCTAGTTCCCCCCTCCGTCCGGAACGTTCGATTGCGATCGGAGGTCCAGAAACGGAGCAAAACCCCTAACCCTAGCCGCCTTTCTATATATGGATGCCTCCCTGCCATTTTGACCTCCTACCTACCCCCTCCTCAATTTCCGCGCCGCCCCAATCATCAGCCAGCGCTGGCCACCTCCTCTCCGCCACTTGGCGCCCTCCCATAGGCCGCGCCGCCGCCAGTTGTCGCGCGCAGCCAATCGGGAGCCTCCATGCGTCCTCCCCGCGCCCTACTTCGCCGCGGCCCACGCGGAGCCCGTCCCGGGCTGAGATGGGCCCGAGCCGCCACTGCCCTCGCATCCGAGCTCCCCGTGCGGGAGAGATCCCGATCCAGCAGAGCCCGCATCTCCCGTTCGACCCCGCCACCGCCTCGCGCTCGCCGGAGTTCTCCGGCCACCGGAGCCGCCACCGGCGACCCCAGCAGGCATGCCCTGACGCCCCCGTGCCACCTCTCTCCCTCTCTCTCTCGCTTCCTCTGCTCTCCCTATCTCCCTCACTAACCTCTCTCTCCCTCTGCCATGGATGCTTGGAGCTCTGCCCGCTGCCGCATCTAGCTTCCAGATCCGGTGCCTAGGTGGCCGGATCTGCGCGCCTTTGGCCCTGCCTCGTTCGTTCCGTCGCTGGAGTTCGGGCTCCGCAGCAGCAAGCCACGCCGCCGGCCCCTCTGTTCGTGCGGGTGCGAGACGAGGACGAGCGCCTCCAGCGCCATTGACCGCGGACCCCGCCCGCGTGGGCCACGCCTTCCCCGCGGCCAAGCCAGCGCCCGGCCTGCAAACCTCCTCCCACCGAGACGGGCCAAGGCCCATGGTGAGCAGCTCCCCAGCCAATGGTGCTTTAGATTCGGCCCGTAGGTGTTTTTTTTCCTTTGTGCGATTTTATCAATTATCCAGGGATTTGCAGTTTTGCAGAAAAGTCCCTCTAGATGATGCTTTTCATATCTTACAAACTATGCATCATATGTAAATAAATTATATATGTAACTTGCTTAGAATTTTGTCTAATTTCATAATTTGCAACTTTCATCTATGTTTAAAATGTGTAAAACTGCTTTTTCATTAATTTGCTCCTATGCATGCTAAAATTCTTTAATTCATAACTAAATAACCGTAGCTCCAAATTTAATAAACTTTATATGTAAATGGGGTAGAAAAATGCCTAGTTTCACATGCTGCACTCATCTTGCATGTTTAATAACTCTAAAATATGGTTTAGGGTAGAACAGTATCAAATCCATAAATATGCACATGAGGATTTTCCGGAATTGTTGTTTGTTGTTTCTGGCCTCATTTAAACTTGTCTAGATAGTTAGATTATGTATGCTTCATCCCTTGCCATGCTAACCAACATTTAATTTTGATGAGTACTTAAACGGGACTGAACTAAATAATTGTTGTTGTCTTTCATCAATATGCAACAGATAACCCACAAGTATAGGGGATCATAACAATTTTCGATAAGTAAGAGTGTCGAACCTAACGAGGAGTTAAAGGTAGAACAAATATTCACTTAAGTTCTATCGACCACCGATACAACTCTACGCACGCTTGACATTCGCTTTACCTAGAACAAGTATGAAACTAGAAGTATTTTGTAGGTGTTATTGGATAGGTTTGCAAGGTAATAAAGAGCAAGTAAATAAAAAGTAGGGGCTGTTTAGATAAAGACACAACTAAATTATTTTTAGTAGAGAGCTTGTTGTTACGAGAAAGTTATTTGTCCCTAGGCAATCGATAACTAGACCGGTAATCATTATTGCAATTTTATATGAGGGAGAGGCATAAGCTAACATACTTTCTCTACTTAGATCATAT
The DNA here is from genome assembly GCF_002162155.2 of Triticum dicoccoides. NCBI lineage: Eukaryota > Viridiplantae > Streptophyta > Magnoliopsida > Poales > Poaceae > Triticum > Triticum dicoccoides. The sequence continues at coordinate 506,227,382 of NC_041380.1, forward strand.
GCACTTATGATTGGAACTCTAGCAAGCATCCGCAACTACTAAAGATCATTAAGGTAAAACCCAACCATAGCATTAAAGCATCAAGTCCTCTTTATCCCATACGCAACAACCCCCTTACTCGGGTTCATGTTTCAGTCACTCACGCAACCCACTATAGAAGAATCATGAACGTATTGCAACACCCTATAGTGGGGATCCCTCACGCTTGCGCGACATGGAGAGCACCATAGGACAACACCAATAATAAAACATGCAACTCATATCAATCTTGATCATCAAATAGCACATAGAACAAAACGGATCTACTCAAACATCATAGGATAGCCATACATCGTTGGGAAATAATATATAGCGTTGAGCACCATGTTTAAGTAGAGATTACAACGGGTAAGAGAGAGGTTACACCGCTGCATAGAGGGGGGAAGAGTTGGTGAAGTTGTTGGTGAAGATTGCGGTGATGATGATGGCCCCCGGTGGCACTCCGGCGCCACCGGAAGCAAGGGGGAGAGAGCCCCCCTCCTACTTATTCTTCCTTGACCTCCTCCCTAGATAGGGGAAGGATTTCCCCTCTGGTCCATGGCCTCCATGGCACGGGAGGGGCGAGAGCCCCTCCGAGATTGGATCTGTCTCTCTCTGTTTCTGCGTTCTGCTCTGCTGCCCTTTCACCGTTTCGTATATATATATATATGGAGATCCGTAACTCCGATTGGATCGAAACCTTCGCCGTGTTTTTTTCCAAAAAATAGCTTTCTTCGGCCGAAGAAGGGCATCAACCGCCTTACGGGTGGCCCACGAGGGTCAGGGGCGCGCCCCCTACCTCGTGGCCACCTCGGGCACTGTCTCACGTTGATTTTCTTCTGGAATTTTCCAAATATTCCAAAAATAAGCTCCATCCATTTTTATCCCATTTGGATTCCATTTGATATGGATATTCTGCGAAACCAAAAACATGCAACAAACAGGAACTGGCACTGGGCACTGGATCAATATGTTAGTCCCAAAAATAATATAAAAAGTTGCCAAAAGTATATAAAGGTTGAAGAATATTGGCATGGAACAATAAAAAATTATAGATACGACGCAGACGTATCAACATCCCAAAGCTTAATTCCTGCTCGTCCTCGAGTAGGTAAATGATAAAAAGATAATTTTTGATGTGGAATGCTACCTAGCATAATCTTGAGCACATATCTAATCATGGCATGAATATTAAGACACGAGTGATTCAAAGCAATAGTCTATCATTTTACATAAAAACAATAATACTTCAAGCCCACTAATAAAGCAATCATGTCTTTTCAAAATAACATGGCCAAAGAAAGTTATCCCTACAAAATCATATAGTCTGGCTATGCTCCATCTTCACCACACAAAATATTCACATCATGCACAACCCCGATGACAAGCCAAGCAATTGTTTCATACTTTTGATGTTCTCAAACCTTTTCAACTTTCACGCAATACATGAGCGTGAGCCATGGACATATCACTATAGGTGGAATAGAATGGTGATTGCGGAGAAGACAAAAAGGAGAAGATAGTCTCACATCAACTAGGCGTATCAACGGGCTATGGAGATGCCCATCAATAGATATCAATGTGAGTGAGTAGGGATCACCATGCAATGGATGCACTAAGAGCTATAAGTGTATGAAAGCTTAGACTGAAAACTAAGTGGGTGTGCATCCAACTTGCTTGGTCATGAAGACCTCGGGCGTTTGAGGAAGCCCATCATCGGAATATACAAGCCAAGTTCTATAATGAAAATTCCAACTAGTATATGAAAGTGATAACTCAAGAGACTCTCTATATGAAGAAAATGGTGCTACTTTGAAGCACAAGTGTGGTAAAAGGATAGTAACATTGCCCCTTCTCTCTTTTTCTCTCATTTTTTGGGCCTTCTCTTTTTTTGGCCTTTCTATTTTATTTATTTATTTATTTTCCGTTCGGAGTCTCATCCCGACTTGTGGGGGAATCATAGTCTCCATCATCCTTTCCTCACTGGGGCAATGCTCTAATAATGATGATCATCACACTTTTACTTACTTACAACTCAATATTACAACTCGATACTAGAACAAAGATATGACTCTATATGAATGCCTCCGGTGGTGTACCGAGATGTGCAATGATCTAGCGTAGCAATGACATCAAAAAATGGACAAGCCATGAGAACATCATGCTAGCTATCTTACGATCATGCAAAGCAATATGACAATGAATGCTCAAGTCATGTATATGATGATGATGGAAGTTGCATGACAATATATCTCGAAATGGCTATGGAAATGCCATGATAGGTAGGTATGGTGGCTGTTTTGAGGAAGGTATATGGTGGGTTTATGGTACCGGCGAAAGTTGCGCGGTACTAGAGAGGCTAGCAATGGTGGAAGGGTGAGAGTGCGTATAATCCATGGACTCAACATTAGTAATAAAGAACTCATAAACTTATTGCAAAAATCTATTAGTCATCGAAACAAATTACTATGCGCATGCTCCTAGGGGGTTAGATTGGTAGGAAAAGACCATCGCTCGTCCCCGACCACCACTCATAAGGAAGACAATCAATAAATAAATCATGCTCCGACTTCGTTACATAACGGTTCACCATACGTGCATGCTACGGGAATCACAAACCTCAACACAATTATTTATACTAACACACAATTACCCACTAGCATGACTCTAATATCACCATCTTTATATCGCAAAACTATTGCAAGGAATCAAACATATCATATTCAGTGATCTACAAGTTTTATGTAGGATTTTATGACTAACCATGTGAATGACCAATTCCTGTCATCTCTCTAAATAGATATAAGTGAAGCAAGAGAGTTTAATTCTTTCTAAAAAAGATATGCCCATGCTCTAACAAATCTAAGTGAAGCAAAAGAGCATTCTACAAATGGCGGTTGTCTAAGTGAAGAGAAACAGGCAATCCAAACTTCAAATGATATAAGTGAAGCACATGAAGCATTCTATAAAGCCATACTCAAAAGATATAAGTGAAGTGCAAAGAGCATTCTATAAATCAACCAAGGACTACCTCATACCAGCATGGTGCATAAAAGAAAAATGAAAACTAAATGCAAAAGACGCTCCAAGATTGCACATATCGCATGAACATACCAATACTTGTTGAAGAAAGAGGGGATGCCTTACGGGGCATCCCCAAGCTTAGACGCTTGAGTCTCCTTGAATGTTTACTTGGGGTGCCTCGGTCATCCCCAAGCTTGAGCTCTTGCCTCTCTTCCTTCTTCTCACATCGAGACCTTCTCGATCATCGAACACTTCATCCACACAAAACTTCAACAGAAAACTCGGTAAGATCCGTTAGTATAATAAAGTAAATCACTACTCTAAGTACTATTGCAAACCAATTCATATTTTGTTTTTGCATTGTGTCTACTGTAATATAACTTTTTCATGGCTTAATCCACTGATATGAATCGATAGTTTCATCAAAACAAGTAAACTATGCATCAAAAACAGAATCTGTCTAAAACAGAACAGTCTGTAATAATCTGAACATTCACCATACTTGAAATACTGAAAAAATTCTACCAAAATTAGGAAAAATAAAAAATTTGTATAGAAAGACAGTGCAAAAAGAATCAGAACCATTTGACGTTCCAGCTAAAAATTTAAAATCGCGCACTACAGCCAAAGTTTCTATCCTGCACCGTACAAACCATCAAGCAAATGTAAACATCCTAAAGGCAAACCTTGGCACATTATTTTTATAATACAATGGAATTGTACAAGGGGGTAATTATTTTCTTTGAAAAGTTTCTGTAATCAAGATTCACAAAGTTGTCGTGATCATGAACAAAGTTCAAGGAGCTCTCCCACTTCAACAATGCTTGTCTTTCTCACTTTCACTTTCCTTTTGAAAAAGTTTTGGGTTCCCCTCTTTATTTTTGTTGTTTTTAAACTATATGAAAGCACTCAACAGAAATAAATGACTCTCTAAAACTTCCGGGTTGTCTCCCTGGCAGCGCTTTCTTTAAAGCCATTAAGCTAGGCATATAGTGCTCAAGTAATGGATCCACCTGGATCCCAAGGTATATCAAAGCCAATTTTAATTAAGAATGATTTGTAATTTAGTAGTGAGCACAAAGTAACATATATCATGCAATGATGAAGTCTAACTCTCTTCCTATGCATAGGCATGTCATAAAAGAACAATTCATGCACACAAAGTAAAGGCCAATGCATAGTATAAACAATTTCTTACAATTTTGTTGTATTGGAAACATAAAGAGGCGGAGATGTAGTTCCTCTCTCATAATAATTGCAAGTAGGATCAGCAAGCACATGCATATTATATCTATCAAAATCATCATGTGTAGTAGTAAAAGACAACCCATCAATATAATCCTTAATAAGGGCAAACTTCTCCGATATAGTGTAGTCGGGAGAATTCAAAAAGATAATAAGACTATCATGTGTGGGTGCAATAGCAACAATTTCATGTTTAACATAAGGAACTATAGCAAGTTCATCTCCATAAGCATAATTCATATTGGCATCTTGGCCACAAGCATAGGAAGCATCATCAAAAAGGGATATTTCAAGAGAATCAACGGGATCATAACAATCATCATAGCAATCATCCTTTGGTAAGCACAAAGGGAAATTAAACAATGTATGAGTTGAAGCGTTACTCTCATTAGAAGGTGGGCATGGGTAGCTAATACGCTCTTCCTCCTTTTGTTCTTTGCTCTCCTCCTCATCTTTTTCATCCAATGAGCTCACAGTTTCATCAATTTCTTCTTCCATAAACTCCTGCAAAATATTAGTCTCTTCTTGGACAGCGGAGGAGACCTCAATATATGGTTTAACATAGGCATTAGAAGAATAATTCTCATAACAATATTCAAGTATGGCAAAATTTTCAGATTTATAAAGAGTAGCATCATACTTTTCAATCAAAGAAGCAATTTCATAAGCACCCTTAAAAGCAACAAATTCTTCAATTTGTTGAACATCATAGTAATTATAAACAACCTTAGCATACGAAGATACGATTCCATTATCAATAAACTCACATTGGTAGTGAAGGTGTTTCTTAGGGTTTTCAGAACAACAAGTAACATCATATATTTCGCATAAATTCCAAGCATAGCATTGCAAACGATGAATTTGACCCAGTAAAATTTCCCCCTTTTCAGATATTCGGTGTCGCCCATAACAAACATGCTCATCTAAAGATTTTCCCTCAACTAAGCTAGTTGGGGTTTCATCACGAGCACATAGGGATCGAAGATGATCCAAGTAATAAGCTTCAGCAGTGTGATAGATTTTGAGTGGTTCTTCAACCATTGGTTTAGTAGGTACAACTAATTTTTTTGGTATATTGCGTTTCCTACCAATAACTAAAGATAGAAAACAACTAAGAACATCAAATAAAAATTATTTAGTGATAAAGCAAACAAGCACACATGAGAATATTCACCCCACGCTATTGCTCCCCGGCAACGGCGCCAGAAAAAGGTCTTGATAACCCACAAGTATAGGGGATCGCAACAGTTTTTGATAAGTAAGAGTGTCGAACCCAACGAGGAGCTAAAGGTAGAACAAATATTCCCTCAAGTTCTATCGACCACCGATACAACTCTACGTACGCTTGACGTTCGCTTTACCAAGAACAAGTATGAAACTAGAAGTATTTTGTAGGTGTTGTTGGATAGGTTTGCAAGGTAATAAAGAGCAAGTAAATAAAAAGTAGGGGTTGTTTAGATAAAGACACAAAATTAGTTTTAGTAGAGAGCTTGTTGTCACGAGAAAGTTATTTGTCCCTAGGCAATCGATAACTAGACCGGTAATCATTATTGCAATTTTATATGAGGGATACGCATAAGCTAACATACTTTGTCTACTTAGATCATATGAACTTACGATTGGAACTCTAGCAAGCATCCGCAACTACTAAAGATCATTAAGGTAAAACCCAACCATAGCATTAAAGCATCAAGTCCTCTTTATCCCATACGCAACAACCCCCTTACTCGGGTTTGTGTTTCAGTCACTCACGCAACCCACTATAAGCGAATCATGAACATATTGCAACACCCTACAGCGGGGATCCCTCACGCTCGCGCGACACAGAGAGCACCATAGGACAGCACCAATAATAAAACATGCAACTCAAATCAATCTTGATCATCAAATAGCCCATAGGACAAAACAGATGTACTCAAACATCATAGGATAGCCATACATCATTGGGAAATAATATATAGCGTTGAGCACCATGTTTAAGTAGAGATTACAGCAGGTAAGAGATAGGTTACACCACTACATAGAGGGGGGAATAGTTGGTGATGATCGTGGTGAAGTTGTTGGTGAAGATTGCGGTGATGATGATGGCCCCTGGTGGCACTCTGGCGCCACCGGAAGCGAGGGGAGAGAGCCCCCATCCTTCTTCTTCTTCCTTGACCTCCTCCCTAGATGGGAGAAGGGTTTCCCCTCTGGTCCATGGCCTCCATGGCACGGGAGGGGCGAGAGCCCCTCCGAGATTGGATCTGTCTCTCTGTCTCTCTCTGTTTCTTCGTTCTACTCTGCTGCCCTTTCACCGTTTCGTATATATATGGAGATCCGTAACTCCGATTGGATCGAAACCTTCGCCATGAATTTTTTTCCAAAAAATAGCTTTCTTGCGGCCAAAGAAGGGCATCAACCGCCTTACGGGTGGCCCACGAGGGTCAGGGGCGCGCCCAGGGGGGCAGGCGCGTGCCCCTGCCTCGTGGCCACATCGGGCACCGTCTCACGTTGATTTTCTTCCGGAATTTTCCAAATATTCCAAAAATAAGCTCCATCCATTTTATCCCATTTGTATTCCGTTTGAAATGGATATTCTGTGAAACCAAAAATATGCAACAGACAGGAACTGGCACTGGGCACTGGATCAATATGTTAGTCCCAAAAATAATATAAAAAGTTGCCAAAAGTATATCAAAATTGTAGAATATTGGCATGGAACAATCAAAAATTATAGATACGACGAAGACGTATTGGCAACTCATTGCATATTAAGCTCCACTTAATTTGTAGTGTTGTTTGTTGCACTTTGCCGTATTGCCATGCCTCTTTAAACCGGACATGCATCATACTTGGTTGTGCATCATGCCATGTTTATGTGATGGTTGTTTATTATGTTTCTTGCTTCTTTCCAGGTTGCCTCTCTCGTTAGCTTCAGTTTCATTCCGGAGTTGTGAGGATCCGTTTGGCTATGTCTGTTTGTCTCCCTCATGGACTCGTTCTTCTTCCTTGCGGGATCTCAGGCAAGATGACCATACCCTCGAAATCACTTCTATCTTTGCTTGCTAGTTGTTTGCTCTATTGATATGCCGCGCTTCCTACCACTTGCTTTATCATGCCTCCCATATTGCCATGTCAAGCCTCTAACCCACCTTTCCTAGCAAACTGTTGTTTGGCTATGTTACCGCTTTTGCTCAGCCCCTCTTATAGCGTTGCTAGTTGCAGGTGAACATGAAGTTTGTTCCATGTTGGAACGTGGATATGTTGGGATATCACAATATTCTGTTATTTTAATTGATGCATCTATATACTTTGTAAAGGGTGGAAGGCTCGGCCTTATGCCTGGTGTTTTGTTCCACTCTTGCCGCCCTAGTTTCCGTCATACCAGTGTTATGTTCCTTGATTTTGCGTCCCTTACGCGGTTGGGTGTTATGGGAACCCCTTGACAGTTTGCTTTGAATAAAACTCCTCCAACAAGGCCCAACCTTGGTTTTACCATTTACCTCACCACCATCTACTTTTCCCTTGAGAGTCACGCTCCCGAGGGTCATCTTTATTTTAACCCCCCGAGCCAGTGCTTCTCTAAGTGTTGGTCCGAACTAGAGCCCCTTGCAGCGCCACCTCGGGGAAACTTGAGGGCTGGTTTTAGTTGTACGGATTGCTCATCCGGTGTTGCCCTAAGAACGAGATATGTGCAGCTCCTATCGGGATGTCGGCACATCGGGCGGCTTTGCTGGTCTTGTTTTACCATTGTCGAAATGTCTTGTAACCGGGATTCCGAGTCTGATCGGTTCTTCCTGGGAGAAGGAATATCCTTCGTTGACCGTGAGAGCTTGTGATGGGCTAAGTTGGGACACCCCTACAGGGTTTGAACTTTCGAAAGCGGCGCCCGCGGTTCTGGGCAGATGGGAATTTGTTAATATCCGGTTGTAGAGAACTTGACAATTAACTCAATTAAAATGAATCAACCGCGTGTGTAGCCGTGATGGTCTCTTTTCGGCGGAGTCCGGGAAGTGAACACGGTTCTTGTGTTATGCTTGAACGTAAGTAGTTTCAGGATCACTTCTTGATCACTTCTAGTTCACAACCGTTGCGTTGGTTCTCTTCTCGCTCTTATTTGCGTATGTTAGCCACCATATATGCTTGTGCTTGCTGCCGCTCCATATTACTACCCCTTCCTACCCATAATCTTAAATAGTCTTGATCTCGCGGGTGTGAGATTGCTGAGTCCTCGTGGCTCATAGATACTTCCAAACAGTTGCAAGTGCCGATGATACCAGTGCAGGTGACGCAACCCAGCTCAAGTGGGAGCTCGAGGAAGATCTTGATCGATGTTTTATGTCTTTTCCGATTGATCAGTAATGGAGCCCAGTTGGGACGATCGGGGATCTAGCATTTGGGGTTTTCTTATTTATTTTGGTTCCGTAGTCGGACCTTGATGTATGTTTAACTTGTATTTGTGTGAAGTGGCGATTGTAAGCCAACTCTTTATCCCTTTCTATTCAATACATGGGATTGTGTGAAGATTACCCCTCTTGCGACAAATCTACCGTGCGGCTATGCCTCTAAGTCGTGCCCCAACACGTGGGAGATATAGTCGCATTGTGGGTGTTACAGAGAGGCGAGACGGTGGTCTTGCAATGGAGAATAGGGAGAGGCGAGACAGTGGTTTTGCAGTGGAGAAGATGGTGAGGAGAGGGGGTGGTTTTGCAATGGAGAAGAGGGAGAGGTGAGATGATGGTTTTGGACTGGATATGATGGAGAGGAGAGGTGGTGGTTTTGCAATGGAGAAGAGGGAGAGGAGCGTGCGGCAACGATTTAGGATTGGACAAGAGGGCCAGCGCACTGTTGCTGGATCAAAATCAAAATCAATTTACCCTTCAATTAAGAAAGCGACCCCACATTAACTAGTCTCCCTTTTATTCTGGGTCATAATTGACCATGATTTTCATAAATAAAACATATGTTATACATTGCAAAACATAATATAATTTGAAAGTACATTCAGATACAAACCGAACGATACATTTTTTGGTGACATGCATTCACATTTTGCTTGTCAAATATAGTACGTGGTCAATCTTTGACCCAAAATACGCAAAACAAAAAATACTTCGAAGACCAGCGCCGCTCCTCTCCTCTTAAACCACCGCCGCTCCTCTCCTGTTCCTATCTAAATCCAGCACCGCCCTCTCCTCTTCCATTTCAAAACCACCGCCCCTCCTCTCCTGTTCCAACCCAAAACCAGTGTCGCTCCTCTCCCGTTCTAATCCAAAACCAGCATCGCTTCTCTGCTCTTCCATTCAAAAACCACCGCCGAAGAGTGAAGGTGCTGTGGACAAGTAGATTGATGGAGGAGTACAACCGATACGTAAGGATCGCACACGGTGACCCTGTGAAGCTAGCTAGGATGTTGGAGATACAGTCTTGGTTTGACAACAAGGACCAACTAGCGGCGACGGCGACATCCATGGCCAAATATCTACAACAGAGTGAAAAGGCGGCGATACTCTCGAAGGGAGTCACGCGAGAATACATAGAGCTGCTCCTCTGGTCCATGGAGCAAACAGATTCACCGAATCCGATCATGAGGCAGCGGTGGTGGGAGTATCGATCCAAGATGGAGCATCTACCAATGATTGAAGGATCAAGCTTCTACATGGTGCCGTTTGTGAGGGTGATGTGCCAGAGCGAGCCAGTGGAGTCTTCATCGACCGAACCCAACTTCATGAGGAGAAAAGCAGTTGGCCCGATGATGCTTCCCTGCCATCCTCTCCCTCGTCGTTCACATCGTCTCACGAGGCGGCTGTCTGCCGCCGAGGAATAGGAGGGGACTGCCCCCCAACCCAATAGTCGGTAGGTTGTGAATTGTTAGGAGGAGGTTAGGGTTGTCAGTATTTGCAGGTTATGAATTGTGTTTTGTGTTGTCTATTTTGAGAGTACTTTTAGATATGAATGTCTTCTGAATTTCAGATTTGCAGTATTGAGCATATGAAGTATTTTATGAATTCTACATATCTATTTTTAGCACTTGAAACTGTAGTTTCATATAAAAGTGCAGACAATATTATTCTCAGAGAAGAAACTATAAGTTTTAGTTTCAGATAAGAAACTGCAAGTCTCTCACCTCTTTCATTATCATCTTTAATAGTACAAGTATACAACCCTGGTTTATCATTCTTTATTTGGTTCTTATGTAAATCTTCAACATATGTACCGGTGAATTGAATAATGATTGGTTGTTTGAACCTGATGAATATGAATAAAGCTATAGCCTACTTTTAAATTCAAATTCGGTACAATTTTAAACAGCAGCCATTAATTAGGGTGAAATTACGCTCTGCAGGTCATTACGGTGCACATGGTCTATGAAGCACAGCTTGTGTGATATACATCATAATCTGACAAGGTTCACGGAGAGGAAACATGTGTAACCATGCACACAGTTGCCATTTGCAAAGTGTGTGTAATGTGAGACAATATCACAAACGGTGAGAGAAAACTAAATGTGTGTTATTGTCGCTTCATCGCACACACTTTACAAACATGAACTGCTTGTGATGTGGCACACATCATAAATATAGAGCTAGTTTGGTATGTGCCTGGAAAAATCCCGTGCCTGGCCTGTGCCTGATATAAGGTGAAACCACAGAAGTCCGACTGCGATGGTAATGGAAGCACAAACGAGTAGCAAGGATGGAGCGTTTGGGATACATGTCGGCAACACATACACTTAGTTATTGAAAATGTATGCATTGCTACTCCCTATCCCCGACGGTTTCTAGGTCGTGTGGGAAGGAACCCCCTATCGCCCACACTCACTAGGCGATGGTTTAAAATGTCGTCATAGAAAGGTGTTAAAACCGTTTATATAGCAGCTCATTGCACCAGTGATTCCACTTGATGTAACCGTAAAGGTGAACTTGGAGGAATCACCCTCGAAGGTTCACACTTGAGGGGTTGCATGACAGAGTCGTTATCAGAAGTGGTGAAGGAGGAATCACCCTCCGTAATCTACTACCGACTAGCTATACTATAGAGTTATCATCAGGAGTGCGTTACGAGGTATCACCCTTGGCACTTGATGTCTACTACACAACCTTCTTCTTGTAGACGTTGTTGGGCCTCCAAGTGCAGAGGTTTGTAGGATAGTAGCAAATTTCCCTCAAGTGGATGACCTAAGGTTTACCAATCTGTGGGAGGTGTAGGATGAAGATAGTCTCTCTCAAACAACCCTGCAACCAAATAGCAAAGAGTCTCTTGTGTCCCCAACACACCCAATACAATGGTAAATTGTATAGGTGCACTAGTTCGGCGAAGAGATGGTGATAAAAGTGCAATATGGATGGTAGATATGGGTATTTGTAATTTTGAAATATAAAAACAGCAACGTAGCAAGTGATAAAAGTGAGCACAAACGGTATTGCAATGCTAGGAAACAAGGCCTAGGGTTCATACTTTCACTAGCGCAAGTTCTCTCAACAATAATAACATAATTGTATCATATAAATAGCCCTCAACATGCAACAAAGAGTCACTCCAAAGTCACTAATAGCGGAGAACAAATGAAGAGATTATTGTAGGGTACGAAACCACCTCAAAGTTATCATTTCCGATCGATCTATTCAAGAGTCCGTAGTAAAATAACATGAAGCTATTCTTTCCGTTCAATGTATCATAGAGTTCGTAGAATAACACCTTAAGATACAAATCAACCAAAAACCTAATGTTACCTAGATACTCCAATGTCACCTCAAGTATTCGTGGGTATGATTATATGATATGCATCACACAATCTCAGATTCATCTATTCAACCAACACAAAGAACTTCAAAGAGTGCCCCAAAGTTTCTACCGGAGAGTCAAGATGAAAACGTGTGCCAACCCCTATGCATAAGTTCACGAGGTCACAGAACTCGCAAGATGATCACCAAAACATACATCAAGTGGATCACGTGATATCCCATTGTCACCACAGATAAGCACATGCAAGACATACATCAAGTGTTCTCAAATCCTTAAAGTCTCAATCCGATAAGATAACTTCAAAGGGAAAACTCAATTCATCACAAGAGATAGAGTGGGAGAAACAACATAAGATCCAACTATAATAGCAAAGCTCGGCGATACATCAAGATCGCGCCGACTCAAGAACACGCGAGAGAGAGATAGATCAAACACATAGCTACTGGTACATACCCTCAGCCCCGAGGGTGAACTACTCCCTCCTTGTCATGGAGAGTGCCGGGATGATGAAAATGCCCACCAGAGAGGGATTCCCCCTCCGACAGGGTGCCGGAACGGGTCTAGATTGGTTTTCGGTGGCTACAGAGGCTTGCGGCAGCGGAACTCCTGATCTAGGTTTCTTTATAGAAGTTTCAGTATATATAAGAGGTTTTGGCGTCGAGAACAAGTCAGGGGGGTCTCCGGGCTGTCCACGAGGTAGGGAGGTGCGCCCAGGGGGGTGGGCGCACCCCCCACCCTCGTGGGCAGCCCGAGACTCTTCTGGCTCAACTCTTTTACTCCATGGCCTTTTTCTGGTCCAAAAATAAGTTCCGTGAAGTTTCAGGTCAATTGGACTCCGTTTGATTTTCCTTTTCTATAAAACTCAAAACAAGGAAAAACAGAAACTGGCACTGGGCTCTAGGTTAATGGGTTAGTCCCAAAAATCATATAAAATTGCATATAAATGCATATAAAACATCCAAGGTTGATAATATAATAGCATGGAACAATCAAAAATTATAGATACATCGGAGACATATCAAGCATCCCCAAGCTTAATTCATACTCGTCCTCGAGTAGGTAAATGATAAAAATAGTATTTTTGATGTGGAATGCTACCTAACATATTTATCTATGTAATCCTCTTTATTGTGGCAAGAATATTCAGATCCATAAGATTCAAGACAAAAGTTTAATATTGGCATAAAATAATAATACTTCAAGCATACTAACTAAGCAATTATGTCTTATCAAAATAACATGGCCAAAGAAAGCTTATCCCTACAAAATCATATAGTTTGGCTATGCTTCATTTTCGTCACACAAAAATGCTCTCATCATGCATAACCCTGATGACAAGCCAAGCAATTGTTTCATACTTTAGTAATCTCAAACTTTTTTCAACTTTCACGCAATACATGAGCGTGAGCCATGGACATAGCACTATGGGTGGAATAGAATATAATGATGGGGGTTGTGTGGAGAAGACAAAAAAGGAGAAAGTCTCACATTGACGCGGCTAATTAACGGGCTATGGAGATGCCCATCAATTGATGTCAATGCGAGTAGGGATTTCCATGCAACGGATGAACTAGAGCTATAAATGTATGAAAGTTCAACAAAAGAAACTAAGTGGGTGTGCATCCAACTTGCTTGCACACGAAGACCTAGGGCATTTGAGGAAGCCCATTGTTGGATTATACAAGCCAAGTTCTATAATGAAAAATTCCCACTAGTAAATGAAAGTGACAAAACAAGAGACTCTCTATCATGAAGATCATGGTGCTACTTTGAAGCACAAGTGTGGAAAACGGATAGTAGCATTGTCCCTTCTTATTTTATATATTTTTTATTTTTTATTTGGCCTTTCTTTGTTTTCCTTTTTTTATTTGGCCTTTCTTTTTTTTCTTTTTTTATTTGGCCTTTCCTTTTTTTATTTGGCCCTTATTTTTTTCCTTTTTTCGGGGCAATGCTCTATTAATGATGATCATCACACTTCTATTTATTTACAGCTCAAAGATTACAACTTGATACTAGAACAAAATGTGACTCTATATGCATGCCTCCGGCGGTGTACCAGGATGGGCAATGAATCAAGAGTGACATGTATGATAAATTATGCATGGTGGCCTTGCCACAAATACGATGTCAACTACATGATCATGCAAGGCAATATGACAATGATGAAGCGTGTCATAATAAACGGAACGGTGGAAAGTTGCATGGCAATATATCTCGGAATGTCTATGGAAATGCCATAATAGGTAGGTATGGTGGCTATTTTGAGGAAGATATCAGGAGGTTTATGTGTGACAGAGCGTATCATATCACGGGGTTTGGATGCACCGGCGAAGTTTGCACCAACTCTCACTACAACATGACCCCACCTACAGCAACGCTCTTATCCGTATCTAGAAGTTCATATATGCGTTGCTAGTGTCTTTACCAACGGTTTGGGATGAGTAACCTTATCCAGTGTTGCTAGCGAATAATGCAATGCTTATGCTGTCGTTGGTAAAAGTGACCGTTGCAGGAGTACAACGCATAAAATTAACTTTTACAACACTTCTATATGTTGGTGCGCAATGTACATGAATCCAAATCTCATTGCTTGACAATAGAGAATTTGCAACGTTTCACATGTTCGTACATATATAATGTGCATATTATAGTTATTATTATATATATGTATTGCCAAGAATTAAATTAATGCTCGACATAATGGTATGTATATCAAGTGAGGAAAAGGAACAGAATATACTCATGACAGAAAGAAATCGTATATCATATATTGGATGAAACAGTTAGATTTCAACAGTGGATATTACAGGAGGGACATCATCCAAATGTATTCTTGACATCAAAACTTATATTTAAAGCATCCATAAACATCCCTACAACTTAACTAAACTTAACCGAAGAACATCATCCAACAGGAACAACATCCCTACAACTTAACTAAAACTGAAAGCATCCATCACCATCATCATGAACAGGAACATCAGCATCATCATTGCACTATACTTGTCACGCACCCATATAAATCCATATATCTTTCGAATCTACAAAGAAATTAACAAAATAAAATGTTAACACACAATGCATTAACATGATGCAAGTAGTGCTGGAGGCAAAGATATTACACACTTACAAGGTTGAAGCCCATGTAATCTTTGTTTTTCCTGCATTACCAAGAGTACTAATGTTCCTGATGCTACATGTTATCCGTCGAGATTCCAATATTATCAAGAATGATGAGAGAAAACATAGATAAAAATCTAGGAGAAAAACTTCAGGCAGAATGAACAATTTATCCTGGCACAATAAAGGGCTCACCTAAGATAAACTGATTTGGTTGATCGGTACCACAAAACTTGTTTACACGAAGAAAACCTAGAAGTCAGGCCTTCTCTCTTTCAAAGGAAGGAATTTGCCAACATGTGTATTCTATCAAAATAGTCAATCTAATACTTACTCTCAATATGTAGTGTCATGTCAATATGGAAAATGGACTGATGTATCTTAACCAGGATACCAATAAGAATTCTTACCTAGGAAATTGTCACCTCAGGTGTAGCACAATAGCTTGAAAAGGCAAAACATAGATAAAAGGGTGGAGCTAAAAAGATCCAAAAGGCATAATGGATACGAGAAACAAACTCTAAAATAGTAATAAGTCGTGTTCTCTCTATGTAGCTACAAAGTGTCTACAGACTGCCCACTTAGATGTCTTGTTGTTTAGCCTGTTAACTTGAACATAACAGTGTAAATGAGAAAAGTATGGCACTTTCGCCCATATATTGGAAGTTACACGACATTCATCATAATTTGCAAAACTTAATAATTGTATCTAGAAAACAATTATAGTTGAAACCTTCGAGTGGCTATTTCTAAAGGTGTGGATTACATTAGTAGTATTTTCTGGAACCATCAATTGCAACTATAACAATATATTATTCAGGTTTCTACCTTGAGATTTCATGGAAAGGTTTTATCATGTGAATGAAATTCAAAATGGAGGACTGTCCTGATGTATATATCCATTGTGTTAGCAAAACTTAATGATTGGGAAAGTTGTACTATTTGAACAATACATGGCAGTCTTAGCAAATAACGTACCTTGAATATAAAATAAACACATAGAGCATCGACTTGACGATATATGATGGTCTGGATTTTCGACATTTATATATTTACCTAAGATATGTGCAAGAAAATTTATTATAAATCTGCAAGCATGTGTTATGGCCATAACATCTTAATTAGTAAATTAGTGAGCTAATAAAAGGAATGAATAGTTAGATAACTAAATTATAGAAAATAGGAAGAAACCATAAAGTACCTACCGTCTCTTTGAAAGGTATCAAATTCTCTTAGTAATTATGCTGATCTGTCCACCTTCACATTATACACTACATGTAGCATACAGAAAGGATTACCAATAGTAGTAGTATTAGTTTACTCAACAAAAGTTCTTCTCCATTATATCGTCACAACAAACGATGAGAAACAGAGGAAGGTAGCCTAGCAGGATGTTGCTCAGGTTTGCGAACCATGTTCCAGCAATACACCAAAAAAATGATGACATATGCATCTCCTCAAGCTATGGTACACCATGGTGCTTCTCTATTTTAAGCTCATTGGGGGCCGATCAACAGATCTAAGTGCAAGCTGAGGCGTGAATTAAATTTCAGCAATACAATTACTTACGTGTGTGAGAAAACAAATTAGTCACAAAGCTCATGCTATTATTTGCAATCAAATCAGGGATATCCATCAAACAAGTTAACATAGAACTGGTCAGTATATTACTTGGTAGCATTAGTTAGATCCATCCGCACCTTTCTGCCACCACGCTTGTGAACATCATGTGCATTTTATGCCTCCAGGACCGCATCGATCCAAGCCTCATAACGTTGCATCAACCTGCACTTCTCAAAGATTAATTCATACAATTGGTTGTAAGAAGTGGAGACCAGAGAACATGCATCAAGGTATCATCAGGATAGAGACAGCAAAAGTGTCAGCAATCAAAATCCACCAAAACGAACCTGTAGGCGGCACTTTCTCATTAGAGTCATGTCTCAAATTGCAGGAGCAGAACATATTTTTTTATCAAAAACGAAAACCTACTGCCTTCTTGCTCATTACCTCATTGGATATCTGCAATCATTCTGCCCTAGAGAGAAGTGCATATTACACCCCCAACTCTAGCCCTAGTCTAATATACACCCTCCAACTCCAATACCGTCTAATATACACCCCAACTCACAAAACTGGCCATAATTCAACCCTCCCCTCCCTGTTGACCGGTTTTGACCCAGTTTGACCGGTTTTGACTGAGTGAACATTAAAAATAAAATTTTAAAAACCATAATTTTTTTTGAAAAAAATTCAAAAATGTTCCAAGTTTTTTTCACTGCGTGAATAGTAAATTAAAAAAAGTCACCTTTTCAGCATGTTTGGACACCTGAGTAAATTCGAGATGTCCGTAAATTCAAATTTTTTTTCAAAATTTCAGCTTGGCGAACAGTAAAATCGATTTTTTTAAAACCCTTTTTTTGCATGGATGATGTTTGAGCGCGTGCTGATTTTTCTGGATCTTTTCCCGAATTATTGTTCACCATGCTAAAAATTTTGAATTTTTTTTGAATTTACGGACATCTCAAATTTACTCAGGTATCCAAACATGCTGAAAAGGTGATTTTTTGAATTTACTGTTCACGCGGTGCAAAAACTTGGTACTTTTTGAATTTTGTCAAAAAAATAATTTTTTTGTTTTTAAATTTTTTATTTTTACTGTTCACTCAGTCAAAACCGGTCGAACTGGGTCAAAACCGGTCAACAGGGAGGGGAGGGTTGAATTCTAGCCGGTTTTGAGAGTTGAGGGGTGTATTTTAGACGGTATTGGAGTTGAGGGTGTATATTAGACTAGGGCTAGAGTTGGGGGGTGTAATATGCACTTCTGTCTTCTGCCCTACATCCTCGAATCTATGACTGGTAGCATGAGGGGTTAACCATGCAGTTTAATCGAAGCATCATTTAACAGTTTAGCAGCACAACAAAATCAAATTGACCTCAAGCAGAAGGCACTTGGGCCCAAACTATGGGAAATCCTAAAACCACCAGAACAACAATGGCTCCTGATGTGCCACGAACCAGAGCAGAGAGGAGTGGATCAACTCACCTGAAGCCAAAGGAAGAGGAGGAGGAAATTACATGGCTGCATCGTCCCGAGCAGTAGCAAGACTGTCCACTGGTCGTTCCTCCCTGCACGTCTACAGGAGAAGCGAAGAGCAGAGGTCAGAGAATGGGGGGAGAGAGGACGAAACCAGGGGAGGGGCGCACTCACCAGACAAGAGGATCACAACATGGCCACCGGCGCCGGAGCCGATTCCCGAAACCCTAGCCATGGGGAGGGTCGCGGGTGGGCTTTGGTGGCCTCGAGCGCCAGATGTGAGGGCGCCGCCGGGCGAGGGGACCTCGAGCTGTGCTTCATGGTGGCGGGATTCGCCGGACGTTGCCTGAATCAGCCACCGTAGGTGGCGTAGCGAGGAGCCGCCTGAAGAGATAGATGGGACGTGCGAGAGGTTTGGGTGGGTGGTGGATGATGTGGATCGCCAGCCACCGAAGCTGCAAGGTGCGAGAAGGGGAGGGGAGGGCCGGCGGTTAGGTGGGTCGAAGGAGGAAGGGGAGGCGGTGGGTGGCGGCGAGGTGGGGGAGATAAGGGAAATCGGGGGCAGTTTCTCATGCGTCTATCTCTCCTTTCATCTGTTTTTTTCTCATAATAACCACCATATAGGTCAATTATGCGCAACGTATATGTTGCACCGCTTATATCCGTATCTATCGTGAATTTTGCAGCGTATGGTCAAAATGTTGTAGAATTTGTGTTGCTTTATACTAGGTATCCTTGTAGTGTCTTGAGGTGAGAAAGGGCAATGCACGGTACCGAAGAGGCTAGCAATGATCACTACAAAAAAATACACTTCCGTGATGATGCGTGTTTGTCACACTAGGTCGCGTTTTCTGTCATGCATGTACATCCATGAAAAATTTATGACAGAATCAAGATAGACATACATGTGCTGTCGTAGAAATGTTCCATGACATTGCCAAAATTATCATCACGGAAGTGTCCACTTCCATGACGATAAATCATGCGTCACAGAAGTGCTTTCGTCAAGGGTGACCGACACGTGGCATCCACCGTAACGGAACGCCGTTAAGCTATCGGGTCGGATTTTGGATCCAATAACCCGTTAACAGCCACAACCAATGCCGATTTTCCACGTGTAAAATTCTCATTGGCTGACGGATCCACGCGTCAGCTCCGCGTTGGCACAGGTGTCACTCATCCAACGGTCGAGATGAGCCTATGATATGTTGACAAGTGGACCGGCCCAAAAGTGGCCCACAAAGTTTAAATGGGCCGGCCCAACCGAAGGCCCATAAGATTTAGCGGACCATAATGGGTCGGCCCAGCTAAAGGCCCACAAAATTTAGCGGACCATAATGGGCCGGCCCAGCTAAAGGCCCACACGATTTTGCAGACCATAATGGGCCGGCCCCACTAAAGGCCCACAAGATTCTGCAGACCATAATGGGCCGGCCCATCTAAAGGCCCAACATTCTCTATCAAATCGGCCCGTCAACGGCCTGTCCTAAACTTGTCATCAACGCGGCCCATGGTCACTTCTGGCCCGTTAACAGTCCGCTAAGTAATTGGGCCGAATTACTGCCCGGTGTATTTCCGGCCTGTTAAAGGTCCGGCTTCATTTGGGCCCATTTACAGGCCATCAAAACTTTTGGCCCATAAACGACAGTGAAGGATTTGGGTCATATTCGGCCATGTCTGACATTCGGCCTGTTAGAGGCCCACTATAGCTTTGGGCCACTTTTGGCCTGTTGTCATTTTCGGCCTGTTAACGCCGGACGTAAACCATGGGCCATATGTGGCCCGATGTCATATTGGGCCCATTAACGGCCCATATAAAAATGACGATAATCTAGCTCGACCGAAGTTCCGTCCTATTAAAGGCCAGTGTATTAGGTCGGCGCATTTACGGCCCGTCTGAATTTCGGCCTGTCAAAGATATGCATCGTAAATGGGCCACCATTTCGGCCTACTAAGTCCAGTGGGTTATTTGGCACAATCAGGGCCCAATCTCACTTTTGGTCTATTAAAGGCCCATGTTTTTTATGGGCTCGAGATATTTACACCTGTAAACGGCCTATTTTTACCGAGGGCCCAAATTATGTTTAGGCTTGTTAAAGGCCCACTATGGGCACAGGCCTACTAGAAAAATATGAAAGCTTATGCTGATTTAGGCCCAGATATTTTTATTGGGCTACATGCCAATTTTGGCCCGTAATCGTTTTTAGCCCAATTGGAATGGGCCCGACGAATGTTGGCATGTTGGGCTCCTACGAAGGTTTCGACCGAATACATTACTAAGATAAACCTACACTATACAAAAATAGCATCATAATTACTGCAGCCTGAGGCAACATCATAAATGTTGTATCACAACAAAATAAATTCTAGCCATACAACAAAAGGCCTGTTGGCATAAAGTTTACAGTCCTTCCAGATAAAAGCACCATCAGATGTATAGAAGCACAGATCATTTGATCTGAGTGCTAATGTTTCAGGCTGTAGAATCTGATGGAGCAGCACGATCTCCACCTTTTTTCCGCCATTGCTCTTGAACAATGAAGTGAATGTCTGATAGTCTGGTTTCAAAACCATTCATATCTTGACGACATTTCTCAACCACTATTCTTGTTTCCTAAACAACGTCCATTAGGGATTGGACTTGTGTCTGGAGCACAGATATATCACTCTGTCTAGCAGGAAGATTTTGTTCAGTAGGCGATTTGGACGAGGTTACCTTGACAACCAACCCTGAATTATGCAGGAAGGTGCTTTTTGCGCTGTTAGTGGAGAGATACTGACGCACTGCAGCAAGAGGTGACATTGTGCCTGTAGTAGCCTCGTCACCTTCAGGTGGTTGTGGCTGTTCAATCATTTGTTCCATAGCTTCCTGAAAGTTTGAACTTGTAGATTAGTGTACCAGATAAGTTACTAATGAGACAAAAACAAACAAAGTAGGTTAAATTTTTATACATAACTTATTTTGGTGAACTACTTTAATAGATTAGCATGTATTGTAGTGCCAACTACATAATAAAATCACTTTCGGAACATATGTCCATGTAGCATGCCTACTGTATTGTCTATTTCGTCACATTCGTTGACATCTAAGGATAAAGAGACATGGTTTAAAGTAGGATGAACATAGTATGACATCATTCATATCATGGGAAAACATATATAAAACAAACAGGCTATTTTATCATTGTGTGCGCACATGAACATAACAACTAGATTACAGATCAAGACCAAAAGAATATCCTTCATCTCTTTTAAACCATGTAAGGTGAAATGATACGTTAAGACAACTGCGAATAAAAGTGAACAGAGTAACTGACATTGGCTGCAAACCAAGTAGTTAAATGAACACACCACAGTACCAATCAGTTCAAGGCAGGAGGAGTAAGGACTTACAACAGTGGCTTGAACTGGTGTGCTCATGCCCTTCATCTTGCTGGTGTGGCAATCCTTGAAGATTTGCACTGCATTCGGTTCAGGTTCTTTTTGGTCCGCACAGGCTTTCCTCTGTATTTGGAACAAGTCAATATAGATACGATAATATGGCACAAAAAAAGAAGGAAGCAGCAGCTATTTACAAGAGCCTCGCGGTGTGCAATATAGCTACGAGATCCTCTTGTCTATTGGAATTTCACTTTAGAACAGTTGGTTTTGTTCTTCAAATAGTTAGCCTAGAAGAAGATACACTTGTAAGGCACATACATAAATACAAGTTCAATATGTGGTCTGATCAAATACATATAGCCTACCTGATACTTTGGATCAAACCAGTGTTTAACAAGGGCTGTCCAGTCTTCATCTGCAATATATTCCACTGGAGATGTTTGGGCGATTTCATTGTTAGCCTTGCCTTCAAAGTGAGATTTTCTAAGGTGGTATACTGTCGCAGAGCAAACTGAAAAACATGAGTGAATGCTTGTTTAGTTGCATCATCTTTCGGATCCAACTTGAACCTCATCTGTTGAAAAAAGAATGTGAGTCTTATTAGGAGGAAGCTAGAAAGTATGGGACAGATCAAGACAATATTACTAATTGCGATGAATAACATTACTTACGGATAAATGGCCAAGGAAGGTGTTAAACTAGGTATTGTCTTTCTCATTCCTATACTAGATCCACGTTGGGAGGATACATGCATGACACCTAACGGCAACGGCTGCCTCTGATACTAACTTGGCTGACTCTGTAGCATCACATGGCCTTTTTAAACCTGCCTCAAAATGGATCTCCATTCTTCCTCCTTTAGATTTTGTTAATCTGTCAAGCATTATCCCTGATGTATGTTTCCGCTTGCGCCGTGGTGCTAGTTCAACAACGAATATGGAAAGTGTTAGTGTACATCAAACTGTGAGAGTACATATAAAGGAGCATGCAACTGCAACTTGACTCGGTCAGGTATCGTCTTGGTGTTGATGCTCATGAGGTTCATCTGATCTTGCCAAGTCCTGTTGTGTCAGCAGTGCTTCGGAAGTAGTGTTAGGTGTGAAGGCAGCTTGGGAACTGGCCAGTTCCGGAGCAAACGAACGAGTAACTGGTTGAGATGCTGGTACAGTTGAAGCGGATGCTGCAGCTGGTGGAGCAGGTGATATTGTGTTTGTAGATTTAGCCGGTGGACTTGGACCTTCTACTGCACTATAAGTACCAGCAGAATCTCGATGGCAGAACCTTTTCCGTTTCACCCGACGAGTAACAACACTCCCTGCTATATTATTTTCCTTGCTCTTTTTTGACTTTGCCATGTCAAGCTGTACCCACAACACAAAAGAATAAAATCACTCTTCAGAACTCATTGATGCATGATACAGACAAGCAATACTTTGATGTAAGACAACCATATGAAGATGGAATATGTAAGAAAAACATGACGGCATGATATATTCACAGCTACGATGTGCAAACTAAGCAGAAGGATTTTCAAGAAAATAGAAGTAATGCAAGCTAGAAACCATATGAAAGATGCAACCAATATTACTCTGCCAAGTTAAAAGTGTCTTGTCATAAGTGGCAATTCGAAAAATTAGAAGCAGTACAACATAGAAATCAATGCAAGATGCAACCACTATCAAACTGCCATGTTAAAAGCGTCCAATCATGAGTGACTGATGCGGGATACACAACAACAGTACTTTGATGTAAGAACATGGTATGATAGATAGATGCAGTGTATTCTAGACACAGAAAGCCATGTCATATGCACATGTATAACGTATAAACTCAGCATGTGCAATTTAATCAAAATAGAAGAAATACAGGCTAGACAACATATGCAACATGAAACCAATTATCACACTGTCAACTTAGAGCAAGCACCTGCGATGGTGGAGTACGGGAGATGAACTCATCATGTAGACTTGGGATTTCAACTTCATTAGTAGTAGCAGTGGCAAATCTAGAGAGTCTCTATTTGCGTCAGTGCGGAGGACCACCAACATCCCCCTAACTTACTCTTGTCCTTCCTATTTTCTGATATTGCCTTATGAAGTCAAAACCACAAGAAGATGAATAAAATTAGCTCTGCATAACTGGTTGATGCATGATACAGACGAACACTACTTTGACGTCAGGCAAGCGCATGATAGGAGGATGGAATATATACAAAAAAGGACAGCATTTCATATTCACACGTACGATAGGAGGATGGAATATGTATGAAAAACAGTAAGCGGAAGGGATTTCAACAAAATTAGAAGAAATGAAAGCTAGGCACCATATGAACATGCAACCAATATCACTCTATCAGGTAAAAAGTGTCTCGTCGTAAGTGCCATTTCAAGAAATTAGAAGCAGTATGCTACCTCTTGAGCACTGCGTTGGATTTCCCCGAAGAGGAGAGGATGATGCAGCAAAGTAGCGTAAGTATTTCCCTCAGTTTTTGAGAACCAAGGTATCAATCCAGTAGGAGGCTACGCGCGAGTCCCTCGTACCTACACAAAAACAATAGCTCAACGCAACCAACGCGCTTAGGGGTTGTCAATCCCTTCATGGTCACTTACGAAAGTGAGATCTGATAGAGATGATAAATAATATTTTTGGTATTTTTGGTATAGAGATGCAAAGTATAAAGTAAAAGCAAAGTAAAAGCAAAGCAATAATAAAGTGATGGAGATTGATATGATGAGAAAGAGACCCGGGGGCCATAGGTTTCACTAGTGGCTTCTCTCAAGAGCATAAGTATTCTACGGTGGGTGAACAAATTACTGTTGAGCAATTGACATAATTGAGCATAGTTATGAGAATATCTAGTTATGATCATGTATATAGGCATCATGTCCGAGACAAGTAGACCGAAACGATTATGCATCTACTATTATTACTCCACTCATCGACCGCTATCCAGCATGCACCTAGAGTATTAAGTTAAAAGCAGAGTAACGCCTTAAGCAAGATGACATGATGTAGAGGGATAGTTTCATGCAATATGATAAAAACCCCATCTTGTTATCCTCGATGGCAATGATACAATACGTGCCTTGCTGCCCCTTCTGTCACTGGGAAAGGACACCGCAAGGTCGAACCCAAAGCTAAGCACTTCTCCCATGGCAAGAACAACCAATCTAGTAGTCCAAACCAAACTGATAATTCGAAGAGACTTGCAAAGATAACCAATCATAAATAAAAGAATTCAGAGAAGATTCAAATATTATTCATAGATAGACTTGATCATAAACCCACAATTCATCGGTCTCAACAAACACACCGCAAAAAGAAGATTACATCGAATAGATACCCACGAGAGAGGGGGAGAACATTGTATTGAGATCCAAAAAGAGAGAAGAAGCCATCTAGCTACTAACTATGGACCCGTAGGTCTAAAGTAAACTACTCACACTTCATCGGAGGGGCTTGGATGATGATGTAGAAGCCCTCCGTGATCGACGCCCCCTCTCACGGAGCTCCGAAACAGGCCCAAGATGGGATCTCGTGGATACAGAAAGTTGCAGCAGTGGAATTAGGTTTTTGGCTCCATATCTGATCATTTGGGGTATGTGGATATATATAGGAGGAAGAAGTACGTCGGTGGAGCTTTGAGGGGCCCACGAGACAGGGGCGCGCCCTAGGGGGGCGCCCTCCACCCTCGTGACCGCCTCGTGGCTTTCTTGATGGAGGGTCCAAGTCTCCTGGATCTTATCTGATGAGAAAATCACGTTTCTGAAGGTTTCATTCCGTTTGGACTCCGTTTGATATTCCTTTTCTCCGAAACCCTAAAACAGGCAAAAACAACAATTCTGGGCTGGGCCTCCGGTTAATAGGGTAGTCCCAAAAATAATATAAAAGTGGATAATAAAGCCCAATAATGTCCAAAATAGTAGATAATATAGCATGGAGCAATCAAAAATTATAGATACATTGGAGACGTATCAAGCATCCCCAAGCTTAATTCCTGCTCGTCTTCGAGTAGGTAAATGATAAAAACAGAATTTTTGATGCGGAGTGCTACTTGGCATAATTTCAATGTAAATCTTCTTAATTGTGGTATGAATATTCAGATTCAAAAGATTTAAGACAAACGTTCATGTTGGCATAAAAATAATAATACTTCAAGCATACTAACAAAGCAACTATGTCTTCTCAAAATAACATGGCCAAAGAAAGCTATCCCTACAAAATCATATAGTTTGGCTATGCTCTATCGTCACCACACAAAGTATTTAAATCATGCACAACCCCGATGACAAGCCAAGCAATTGTTTCATACTTTTGACATTTTCAAAACTTTTTCGATCTTCACGCAATACATGAGCGTGAGCCATGGATATAGCACTATATGTGGAATAGAATGGTGGTTGGGGAGAAGACAAAAAGGGAGAAGATAGTCTCACATCAACTAGGAGTATCAACAGGCTATGGAGATGCCCATCAATAGATATCAATGTGAGTGAGTAGGGATTGCCATGCAACGGATGCACTAGAGCTATAAGTATATGAAAGCTCAACAAAAGAAACTAAGTGGGTGTGCATCCAACTCACTTGCTCACGAATACTTAGGGCATTTTGAGGAAGCCCATCATTGGAATATACAAGCCAAGTTCTATAATGAAAAATTCCCACTAGTATATGAAAGTCAGAGAATGAGAGACTCTCTATCATGAAGATCATGGTGCTACTTTGAAACACAAGTGTGGTAAAAGGATAGTAACATTGTCCCTTCTCTCTTTTTCTCTCATTTTTTTGTTTGGGCCTTCTCTTTTTTATGGCCTCTTTTTTTCGTACGGAGTCTCATCCCGACTTGTGGGGGAATCATAGTCTCCATCATCCTTTCCTCACTTGGGACAATGCTCTAAAATGATGATCATCACGCTTTTTATTTTTCTTACAACTCAACAATTACAACTCAATACTTAGAACAAAATATGACTCTATATGAATGCCTCTGGCAGTGTACCGGGATATGCACTGAACCAAGAGTGACATGTATGAAAGAATTATGAACGGTGGCTTTGCCACAAATACGATGTCAACTACATGATCATGCTAGCAATATGACAATGATGGAGTGTGTCATAATGAACGGAACGGTGGAAAGTTGCATGGCAATATATCTCGGAATGGCTATGGAAATGCCATGATAGGTAGGTATGGTGGCTGTTTTGAGGAAGGTATTTGGTGGGTGTATGATACCGGCGAAAAGTGCATGGTATTAGAGAGGCTAGCAATGGTGGAAAGGAGGAAAGTGCGTATAATCCATGGACTCAACATTAGTCATAAACAACTCATATACTTATTGCAAAAATCTAGAAGTTATCAAAGCAAAGTATTATGTGCATGCTCCTAGGGGGGTATATTGGTAGGAAAAGACCATCGCTCGTCCCCGACCGCCACTCATAAGGAAGAAAATCAATAAATAAAGAGACAATTCCATTTCTCCCCCTAACTTGAGCCACCACCTGGCATTTGCCCCTAATTTTCAGGTATGCTCAAAAATACCCCTCTTCCGTCAAGTCACCTTATAGAAATGACCTTGCCGTCCGGTCAAAGGGCTTTGACCGTCTAGTGAATAGTAACATGGTGAACATTAAATTTGAAAAAATAGCAAAAAAATGAAAAAAATCTGAAATTTTGTCGGCTCAAAGATACTCAAGGGCGCAAGGTACGTGCAAATTTTCACGCTATTTGGACATTCCAGGAACTCGTGGGAAAGGAAAAAATGTAAATGTATACACTGTGAACAATAAATTCAAAAAAATAGCAAGAAAAATTTAAAAAGTATGAATTTTTCTGGCATCAAAGAGGCTTGGGTGCGCATGGCTCTTGCAATTTGTTTGATCAAATGACATGTGAGGTGCTCTAGCAAAAAAAACAAAATAGTGCATTTTTTCAGAGTTTTTTTGTACGCCAATTATAGTTTATTTTGTCCACGAGCTCCTACAGTGTCGAAACACAACAAAAATTTGCACGCACCTTGCGCACCCCAGCCTCTTTGATGCCAGAATTTTTCATATTTTTTTGAATTTTCTTACTATTTTTTTGAATTTACTATTTACAGCGTATATTTTAAAGTTTTTCCTTTGACACTAGCTCCTGGAATGTCCAAACTGTGCCAAAATTTGTACGCACCTTGCTCCCTTGAGTATCTTCGATCCCACAAAATTTCAGATTTTTTTGATTTTTTTTTCGAATTTACTGTTCACCATGTTACTGTTCATCGGATGGTCAAACCCCTTTGTCCGGACGGTAACGGTAGAAAAGGGCATTTCTGTAAGGTGACTTAACGGAAGAGGGGTATTTTTGAGCATACCTGAAAATTAGGGGCAAATGCCAGGTGGTGGCTCAAGTTAGGGGGAGAAATGGAATTGTCCCATAAATAAATCATGCTCCAACTTCATCACATAACGGTTCACCATATGTGCATGCTACGGGAATCACAAACTTTAACAGAAGCATTTCTCAAATTCACAACTACTCAACTAGCATGACTCTAATATCACCATCCTCATATCTCAAAACAATTATCAAGCATCAATTTTTTTTCTTAGTATTCAACGCACTCAAAAGAAAGTTTTACAAATCTTGAATACCAAGCATATTATTATTAAGCAAATTACCATGCTATTAAGACTATCAAAATAATCTAAGTGAAGCATGAGAGATCAATAGTTTCTATAAAACAAATCCACCACCGTGCTCTAAAAGATATAAGTGAAGCACTAGAGCAAAATTATATAACTCAAAAGATATAAGTGAAGCACATAGATTATTCTATCAAATTCCAAATTATGTATGGCTCTCTCAAAAGGTGTGTACAGCAAGGATGATTTTGGTAGCCTAACAAGCAAAGACTCAAATCATAAAAGACAGTCCAAGCAGAACACATATCATGTGGTGAATAAAAATATAGCTCCAAGTAAAGTTACCGATAGAAGTAGATGAAAGAGGGGATGATTTCCGGGGCATCACCAAGCTTTGGCTTTTAGGTGTCCTTAGATTTTATTGGGGGTGCCATGGGCATCCCCAAGCTTAGGCTCTTGCCACTCCTTGTTCCATAATCCATCAAATCTTTACCCAAAACTTGAAAACTTCACAACACAAAACTTAAAGTAGAAAATCTTGAGAGCTCCGTTAGCGAAAGAAAACAAAAGACCACTTCAAGGTACTGTAATGAACTCATTCTTTATTTATATGGGTGTTATACCTTGTGTATTCCAACTTCTCTATGGATTATAAACTATTTTATTAGCCAAAGATTCATCAAAATAAGCAAACAACACACGAAAAACAGAATCTGTCAAAAACAGAACAGTCTGTAGTAATCTGTAGCTAGCGCAAGATCTGGAACCCCACATATTCTAAAATAAATTTGTCACACCCTAGCTAGTTCAAGCATTAGAGTGTGCATCATGTTTAATTTTCTCTTAAATTTGAAATGGGGATGACAGAACCCCCAACACCCCCCCTGGAACAACTAGGGTTTACTAAAAACTTTTTCAATGAACCTGAAATGCCCTTCTAAAAAGCCCACCCTTTTTGTTTTGGGCTAAAACCTTTGACAAAAATGGTGCACATTTTTCTAGGACATTTTAAGGTCATTGGATTAATCCTTTTAGTATTTGCATTTGGGCATTTAAATCAACAACAACAACAACAACAAAGCCTTTAGGCCCAAACAAGTTGGGGTAGGCTAGAGGTGAAACCCATAAGATCTCGCAACCAACTCATGGCTCTGGCAAATGGATAGCAAGCTTCCACGCACCCCTGTCCATAGCTAGCTCTTTGGTGGTACTCCAATCCTTCAGGTCTCTCTTAACGGACTCCTCCCATGTCAAATTCGGTCTACCCCGCCCTCTCTTGACATTCTCCGCACTCTTTAGCCGTCCGCTATGCACTGGAGCTTCTGGAGGCCTGCGTTGAATATGCCCAAACCATCTCAGGCGATGTTGGACAAGCTTCTCCTCAATTGGTGCTACCCCAATTGTATCTCGTATATCATCATTCCGGACTCGATCCTTCCTCGTGTGGCCACACATCCATCTCAACATACGCATCTCCGCCACACCTAACTGTTGAACATGTCGCCTTTTAGTCGGCCAACACTCCGCGCCATACAACATTGCGGGTCGAACCGCCGTCCTGTAGAATTTGCCTTTTAGCTTTTGTGGCACTCTCTTGTCACAGAGAATGCCAGAAGCTTGGCGCCACTTCATCCATCTGGCTCTGATTCGATGGTTCACATCTTCATCAATACCCCCATCCTCCTGCAACATTGACCCCAAATACCGAAAGGTGTCCTTCCGAGGTACCACCTGGCCATCAAGGATAACCTCCTCCTCCTCACACCTAGTACTACTGAAACCGCACATCATGTGCTCGGTTTTAGTTCTACTAAGCCTAAACCCTTTCGATTCCAAGGTTTGTCTCCATAACTCTAACTTCCTATTTACCCCCGTCCGACTATCGTCAACTAGCACCACATCATCTGCAAAGAGCATACACCATGGGATATCTCCTTGTACATCCCTTGTGACCTCATCCATCACCAATGCAAAAAGATAAGGGCTCAAAGCTGACCCCTGATGCAGTCCTATCTTAATCGGGAAGTCATCGGTGTCGACATCACTTGTTCGAACACTTGTCACAACATTATCGTACATGTCCTTGATGAGGGTAATGTACTTTGCTGGTACTTTGTGTTTCTCCAAGGCCCACCACATGACATTCCGCGGTATCTTATCATAGGCCTTCTCCAAGTCAATGAACACCATATGCAAGTCCTTCTTTTGCTCCCTATATCTCTCCATAAGTTGTCGTACCAAGAAAATGGCTTCCATGGTCGACCTCCCAGGCATGAAACCAAACTGATTTTTGGTCACACTTGTCATTCTTCTTAAGTGGTGCTCAATGACTCTCTCCCATAGCTTCATTGTATGGCTCATCAGCTTAATTCCACGGTAATTAGTACAACTCTGAACAACCCCCCTTGTTCTTGAAGATTGGTACTAATATACTCCGTCTCCATTCTTCTGGCATCTTGTTTGCCCGAAAAATGAGGTTGAAAAGCTTGGTTAGCCATACTATTGCTATGTCCCCGAGACCTTTCCACACCTCAATGGGGATACAATCAGGGCCCATCGCCTTGCCTCCTTCCATCCTTTTTAAAGCCTCCTTCACCTCAGACTCCTGGATTCGCCGCACAAAACGCATGCTGGTCTCATCAAAGGAGTCGTCTAGTTCAATGGTAGAACTCTCATTTTCCCCATTGAACAGCTTGTCGAAGTACTCCCGCCATCTATGCTTAATCTCCTCGTCCTTCACCAAGAGTTGGCCTGCTCCGTCCTTGATGCATTTGACTTGGCCAATGTCCCTCGTCTTCCTCTCTCGGATCTTGGCCATCTTATAGATGTCCCTTTCACCTTCCTTCGTGCCTAACCGTTGGTAGAGGTCCTCATATGCCCGACCCCTTGCTTCACCAACAGCTCGCTTTGCGGCCTTATTCGCCATCTTGTACTTCTCTATGTTGTCTGCACTCCTATCCAGGTATAGGCGTCTGAAGCAATCTTTCTTCTCTTTAATCGCCTTCTGGACGTCATCATTCCACCACCAGGTATCCTTATCTTCCCTTCTCCTTCCCCTGGACACTCCAAACTCCTTTGAGGCCACCTAACGAATGCAAGTCGCCATCTTCATCCACACATTGTCCGCATCCCCTCCTTCCTCACAAGGACCCTCCTTAATGACCCTTTCCTTGAACACCTGAGCTACCTCCCCCTTGAGCTTCCACCACTTCGTTCTAGGGACTTTGGCACGCTTATCCCGCTGGACACGAATCCGAAAGTGGAAGTCAGCAACCACCAGCTTATGCTGGGGTACAACACTCTCTCCAGGTATCACCTTACAGTCTAGGCACGCACGCCTATCTTCTCTTCTCGAGAGGATGAAATCAATCAGGCTAGAGTGTTGGCCACTACTAAAAGTCACCAGATGTGATTCTCTCTTTCTAAAGAGGGTGTTAGCTACAATCATGTTGTAGGATAGAGGAAAGCTTAAGACATCTTCTCCTTCTTGATTCCTGATGCCATGGCCAAAGCCCCCATGCGCCCCTTCAAAACCTGTGTTAGATGTACCCACATGGCCATTGAGGTCTCCTCCTATGAAGAGCTTCTCACCAATCGATACACTCCTAACCATGTCTTCCAGGCCTTCCCAGAACTCCCTCTTGGTGTTCTCATTGTGGCCTACTTGCGGGGCATACGCGCTGATAACATTGAGAACCAAGTCCTCAACTACCAGCTTGACCAAGATAATCCGGTCCCCACGTCTCTTGACGTCTACCACTCCATACTTGAGGCTCTTGTTGATCAAGATGCCTACGCCATTTCTGTTTGCAGCCGTCCCCGTGTACTACAGCTTGAAGCCGGTATCCTCCACCTCCTTCGCCTTCTGTCCTCTCCATTTGGTTTCTTGGACGCAAAGGATATCAACACCTCTCCTCACCGCTGCATCAACTAGCTTCCGAAGCTTCCCTGTCAGAGACCCTACGTTCCAGCTACCTAAGCGAATCCTCCTAGGCTCGGCTAGCTTCCTTACCATTCGCACCCGTCGAGTCAAATGCGAAGACCCTTGCTCATTTTCCACTACACCCGGGCGCCGATGTAGCGCGCCACTAAGGATGCGACGACCCGATCCTCGCTCACTTGCCACCGTATCTAGATCAAGATATGGCACACCACTTGGGGATTGACGGCCCGGCGCTTGCCCACTTTCCACCACACCCGGGTTCCGATGTGGCGCGTCGCTGAGAGGGTTACGCCCCAACGAAAATCTTTTGGGTTTCATCTCCATAAGAGTGGCTGAGTTTTTACGTTGGCTCGCCAAGCCTATCACAACCCTCCTCCTTTACCCGGGCTTGGGCATTTAAATGCTATAAAATATTTTAAATGCTCAAATAATCATAAACTAAAATGTTTGTTGTTGGATATATCCTAAGCAGTAGCCATGAATAATTTTATGATTTATGGAAATGCCTTGGCATTTTTAATAAAGCCCTGAAGTTACGGAAATAATAGAATAAATAAAAAACAGAAAAGGAGAGAGAGAACAGAAACTTACCTGGTGCAGCCCACCAGCCCACCGGCTCGGCCCAGTCCACTGGCTCTTGCCAGTCGTCGTCCTCCTCTCGCCAGGAGGACGAGAAGCGCGTGGCCGACGCCCGCGGCCACACACCGGCCACCTCCTGCTTCCGCCGACGCCCTGGATGTGTCCACGAGTGCCACGCCGACCCCCACGTCCCCCTCTTTTCTCCCCACTCTCCCCATGGCCCTCTCCCCCTCTCTGGCCCTCTCCCCATTCCCTGCCGAGCGCAGCCGTCACCGCCGACAAGCTCCACCGCAGCCACCGCCGTCCATTCATTGCCTCGCCGTGCAAAGAAGCTCCGCCGTCGTCCACTGCTTCGCCTCGACCCATCCCCGAGCGCTCGCTCGCCCCGGAGATGCTACACCAATCTCGTCTTCAACCTCAGTCGCCGGAGATCCCCCTCGCCGCCCCGCTCGCTCCAGCCCTTCCTCGAGCTCATCGTTCGCTCCCCTGCAACCGCTGTGAGCTCTGCCACCATTTCCCCCTCTCCCCGTGCTCGTCCGCGTCCTCTAACCACCACGACCATCAAAGTCGAAGCTCGCCGCCACCACCGCATGTCGCCGTCGTGGCCACAGCCACGTTGGGTCGCAACCGAGCACGCCTTCGTCTTCCATGCACTCGTAGAAGCCCGTAGCACCCCCGCATGCCCCTCGCCGTGCCTGCTAGTGACTAGTTCAACCTCGCCCGAACTCCGGCCGCCGGGGGACGTGCTCGCCGCCGTCGTTTCCGGCCACCCTAGCTCCGGCTACTGCCACCACTCGACGCGGCTCACTCCATGGAACACATAGATGGTCTCCGCCATCCTTTTGGTCGCCGGAGTGCAAAACCTGAGCCCTCCGCCGCGTCTGGCCGCCGGCGAGTTTGACTCTGTTTGACCTCGTGTGGGCCCAGGTTGACTTCCCCCTGAGTCTATGACAGGTGGGGCCGGCCTGCTAATTAGTTTAGGATTAGTTTTAACTAATTTAATTAGTTTAGTCACTAACATGTGGGCCCAGGTCCCACTGACAGTTAATTAGCACTAACATAATTTTGTTAATTAGTTGAGACACTGACAGACAGGGCCCACCAGTCAGGTTTGACCTGGCCGACCCAGTTGACCCGCTAACGTCACACCTATGTCATGCTGACGCATTAATTCAATTACTGGAATAATTCTTATATAGGAAATTCCAGAAAATAGCCAAAACTTCTAAAAATCATAGAAAATCAACCATAGCTCCAAATCAAACAAGTTATATATGAAAAATGATCAGAAAAATTCAATCTATCCATCTGTAATGGTTTCATGCATGACAAAACAAGTTAACCTTGTTGTTTAAGCCGAATAAGATACTGCACTAATAAGGCTATTTTAAATGAGCTAACATTTGAATGTTTGATTCAAATGAGTTCATCCCCTTATGTTTTAGCTTAAATTAGGCCAAGACACTTTCATCTTGCCATGTCATATCATGCATCATATTGTTGCATATTGTCATGTGTTGATTATGTTCGGTGTGCCTTTCGTGGTAGGTTCTGCCTCCGAGGATATCCCCGAGTATCCGTATCAAGGGCAGTACCCTACTACCACTACATCAGGCAAGCAACCCATTGATCATTACGATACAAACCCATGTTCTCACTTCTGCTCTTGTTTACTGCATTAAGACAACGCGATTCAAACTGCTGTGTGCTGCGGTAGTTGAACCCTTATCATGTGCATGACCTGTCATTGCCACAGTAACTAGATGAAACCCACTAGCATGTGTAGGAGTTGATTGAGCCATGTATGTGTTTCCTACCTTGCTATGCCTGCTATGCTTAGAATTGTGTCAGGTCTGGTCCATCTGGGTGATGGGCTAGAGTGAAATGATTATATCGGTAATGTGAGGGATGTGTTGAACATGTTTTGGTAAAGGTATCGATGAGAGGCCATGTAGGAGTACATGGTGGGTTGTTTCATTGTGGCCGTCCATAAGAACTGAGATCTGTATGTGTGATTTAAGATGCAGTTACTACCATACATTGGGCCCGAAATCAATGGACCCTCTCGGCTTATTAATCACCCTAGTACTCTGTCCAGGAGTTGCAAATAGTTTCTGGTGTTTGTAGGTTATGTGTTGGCGGCCGTGCGTAGCACTGACCCTAGGGGTGGGATATGTTGCGGTAGATACACCGTGGCACGGTGTACCGAGTCACCCGTTTGGTGTCTCGGGAACCTTGTTCACATTGTTCGGGGCCGTATGTGGAAACCTCGGCCGGACTCCCTGTGGATGGAACCTGGATAGGCGATAAACCTGGACTAGAGGCTTAAGTGCTTAGGTAGGCCGTGGCCGACACCCTCGTTGGGCTTCCGCTTGAAGGTTGCCGAGTACATGTCGTGTAAACGGTGGTAAGTGGTGAAAGTGTGTATGAAGAAGTACACCCCTGCAGGGTATAAAACTATTTGAATAGCCGCGTCCATGGTAAAGGACTACTTGGTTGCCTATACAGTTCATAGACAAGTTAATGGATACTACTAAAAGACTCAAGATAATTGTGAGTACCGAGGATAGCCCTCTCGTAGGATGACGAGGGAGGATCCCCGGTTGAGTATTGTGTTGGTGAGTAGTGGACTCGTGTGCGAAAACTATTTTTACTAGAGAAGTTCCGTAGGATAGCTTAGCCAAGAGTCAAAGCTGGCTTGTTGCAATAACCCCACCACCTTCTTGAGAATGAGCATCTATAGTAGGATCTGATGTAAGACTTGCTGAGTACCTTTGTACTCATGTTTGCTTAATTACTGTTTTCAGACGACAACACCGCCCCCTCCGATGGGTTTTATGTAGACCTTGATGTCGACGAGTGACTAGCCACCCAGGTGGTGATCCTGGCCATGGAGGGCCCTATGTAGATAGATAGGCTTCGAGAAGCCTTCTTGCTTTCTAGTGTCTGTACTCAGACTATTTGCTTCCGCATGTGCTTGTATGCTTGTATGACTTGAGTGTCGGGTCATGTGACCCCTACCTGTATGAACATGTTATGTATGGCTCTTTGGAGCCTTTAGATAAAGTACTTGAGTTGTAGAGTTTTGTTGTGATGCCATGTTGTATGTACTCATATCGGGCATATTGTGTGTATGATTGAAATGCTTGGTATGAGTGGGATCCGACAATCTAGTTGTTTATCCTTGGCAGCCTTTCTTATGGGGAAATGTAGTCTAGTGTTCCTCGAGCCATAGTAGTCCACTACAGCCCGGTTCACCGAAGTCCTGCTAGCCCAGCACTACTGCTCAGGACACTTGACTGGCCGGCATGTGTTTCACTTTGTTCCTATGTCTGTCCCTTCGGGGAAATGTCACGCGGTGACATCCGGAGTCCTGCCTAGCCTGCTACAGCCCGGGTTCCCCGGAGTCCTGGTAGCCCAGTGCTACAACCCGAATTCACTCGTTGATGACCGACATGCTCGATGTGATTCATGTATGCCTGTCTCCATAGGTCTGCGCCGCTTTGGGTTCACGACTAGCCATGTCGGCCCGGGTTCTCTGTCATATGGATGCTAGCGACACTATCATATACGTGAGCCAAAAGGCGCAAACGGTCCCGGTCCATGGTAAGGTGACACCCGTGGGGATACCGTGCGTGAGGCCACAATGTGATATGAGGTGTTACCGGCTAGATCGATATGACTTGGAATCGGGGTCCTGACAGCGTTGGCATCAGAGCCGGACTGCCTATAGGTTCGTTGAGCCAAACTGGTCGATGTCGAGTCTAGAAATGCTTTAGTTATATGTAGGGGAATTGATTGTGGGAGAGAACGTAAGGCTCTTTTACTCCTTTACCTTATGCCCTCTGATCGGAGTCATTCTCTTCTTATTCAGCGTGGGTTAAGGACTAGGCTCTCTCCTTCTAACAGGTTCACGTGTTACTAATCCGTAGTAGCTTATAGGATTGTTGTTACAAGCCTTAGTACAGTTTCTACTACTTTTAGTATGTTGCCAGTTGAATCAGAACCTTGATATGATGTTGTTGAGTGGTATTGCAAACTGTTGTGGATGTCTCAAATCTTTTTCTGAGCATTTACAGCTGTTATGCTGTCCAATTTTCCCTAGATATTCTAGTGCCTTTGCATTGTGGTTGTGCTTTCAGATGGCCACTCGTGCTCAAAACCAAGTGGTTCGCCTGACCCGGTGCCTTGATGTGCCCGGACATATTGCTATGTTAGTCTGGGTAATGACCGAGACGGGTTACCGTTGGTATCCCGGATACACTGTCGAAGAGCAATTCCGAGATTTCAACCAGAGCCAGTACCTCTGTACCGTCAGGATATATCCCTCTTATCCTGGAGCCACTGAGCCCCTTCACTGTTCCTATGGACTCGGGGTTACTATTGAGATGGCTGTGCAGGATGCTGCCTATTCCATGATGACCATCATGCGAGTCCGGACTGGCCTGCTTCAGAACACCGACTTCCGTTATATGCCAGCTTCACTTCCGAGAGCGCAAGGGTATCTCCAGGCCATTTATGCTGACCCCACACATGAGGAGTCACTACTCCGCACCACTGCCGAGATGCTCGAGGATAAGGACCGCAAAAATCGGGCCTTGCGTATGGAGCTTTTTAACTCTCGTGCTGATCGCTGGGCCACATTGACTCGGTTTGCACCGGCGGTACAAGCAGGATACATGGATCTGAGGGATCTGTACCCTGTACGGTCTGGATTGCCGGATTGTATAGAGTGGCGCGATGTGGGAGGCATTACCCCACCTCGTGGTCCCCGTCTGCCACCACCTGTGCGGCAAAGGCCACATCCGAGTCCCTTTGGTCCGCAGGCTCCACGGGACCGTCTGTTCCCAGATGAACATGTTCCACTTCCAGGTTTTGGTGGCGACTTCTATGAGGATTACTACGGAGCTGTCTGAGCCAGTAGTAGTTCCACTAGTATTGTAGTAGTTGTATTCTCCACAGTCCTGCGTGACCGTGGGATACGACTTGGTGTGTATCACGCTTCAGAGGTGTAGGAAAATAATGTATATGAGCTTGGAATGCCTCCGATGAGATGTAATATCTTTCACCGTAGTTGTGCTCTAGCCTGGGCTTGTACTAAACTATGTACGGTGTGTATGACCAATGGTGTATATATGGTAGTTTCTATATTACCATGTCGTGCAATGAACATCTTAGCATTCCATGTTATCCATTACATTCTGCACTTCCTTGCTAATTTTGTGCCATCCTTATCTAAACCGTTGTCTTGTTTTCTCCTAGGATGGTCAACACCCGCAGCAACCCTGCTGCCTCGGAGCAGGGGGAAGCCAGTGCAGCTAGGGGTGAAAATCTGCCTCACCCACCTTCTCTGGCCGAAGTGATGCTGGAGGCGGAAAGAAACAAGCGTGCGACTAACCGACTGTTAGAGCAGATTGAGCAGAACACTACACGCCATCAGCGAAATGACTTGGTGTCAATCAATGACTTTATCAAGTTGTACCCACCAAAGTTTAACCATTCTGTCGAGCCCCTCGACGCGGATGACTAGCTTCGCAGCATCACCCACAAGCTACGTTCTGCCAACGTAGCCGAAGCCGACAAGGTTACTTATGATGCCTATCACCTCGAAGGCCCTGCTAGCCTTTGGTGGGAAAACTTTGAAGCTATGCGCCTGGTCGGTCAAATCACTACTTGGGCTGAATTCAGTGAGGCTTTCTGTGAGCATCACATTCCGGAAGGTCTCATGGATTGCAAGAGGGAAGAGTTCTGCAATTTCACCCAAGGAAGACAGACTGTGGATGCATATAGTCGTGAATTTGGGAATCTGGCACGATATGCTCTTGAAGAAGTATCTACCGACGCTAAGAAGCAGGCAAGGTTCCGCAAGGGACTTAGCCCTGAGCTTCGCCACGATCTTCGCCTGCACGAGTGCACTTCCTTTCAGAAGTTGGTCAATAAAGCCATTAGTGCTGAGTCAGGCCAGTCTGACTATGACGCTTCACGCAAGCACTCACGTGATTTTGGCTCTTCATCCGGCTCTGGAGCTCAGAAGCACCGGGTGTGGATTCCAAGCATGGCACTACCACCCAGGTTCATTCCGAGGCCATCCTTTGAGGCGCCTCATCCCAACCAGCAGTTTGCACCGCCCAAGCCCTATGGTGGCCCCGCTGCTAATGCTGCTCCACGTCCCAATGTGGTGACGTGTTTCAAGTGTGGAGAGCCGGGTCACTATAGCCGAGAGTGTCCCTAGAACAACAACCCCAATCAGTCTGGGAAGTCCGTTGGCCATGGTAAGCCAGCGGGAAAGACCTTCTACGCCAAGTCGGTCACCACTGCACGTGGCCATGTCAACTATGTCTCAGCCGAGGAGGCTCACGAGGATCCTAATGTCGTCCTTGGTACGCTCCTTGTTAATTGCCATCCGGCATCTGTTCTTTTCGATACTGGAGCATCTCATTCATTCATATCCGAGAACTATGCTCGATTGCATAACACGACATTCTGTGACATGCCCACTTCCATGGTAATTCAAACTCCGGGTTCCAAATGGCAAACTTCTAGAGTAAGCCATGGGAACGAAATTCTTGTCGATAGACTTGTCTTCCTTGCATCCTTAATAGCTCTTAAGTCCTCGGACATAAACATCATCTTGGGTATGGACTGGATGTCAGCTCATTATGCTAAGATTGATTGTGCCGCTAGAACCGTTCGAATTACTCACCCATCGGGCGAGACAGTCAATGTCTTAACTCGAGTGGCCAAGCGCCAGCTTTACTCCCTAAATGCCAACCCCCTTCCAGACCTTGAGGATGTTCCGGTAGTCTGGGACTTTCCGGATTTCTTTCCAGAAGAACTGTCAGGTGTTCCACCTGACAGGGATGTCGAGTTCGTGATAAACCTTGTTCCAGGAACCATTCCAATTTCTAGGAGACCCTATAAGATGGCACCCTTAGAACTAGCCGAGCTTAAGAACCAACTCGATGAGTCCTTGAAAAAGGGTTTCATCCATCCTAGTTCCTCTCCTTGGGCTTGCCCCGTCCTCTTTGTCAAGAAGAAGGATGGAACGGATCGGATGGTTGTAGATTACCGACCTGTCAACTTGGTCACTATCAAGAACAAGTATCCGCTTCCCAGGATCAACAATCTGTATGATCAGCTCGCTGGATCCTCAGTCTTTTCCAAGATGGATTTGAGGTTAGGCTACCATCAAATCAAAATCAGAAACCGGGACATTCCCAAAACGGCCTTTGTTACTCGTTATGGCCAATACGAGTACAATGTTATGTCCTTCGGTTTAACCAATGCCCCAGCCACCTTCTCTCGGTTAATGAACTCGGTCTTCATGGAGTATTTGGATAAATTCGTCGTAGTTTACCTCGATGACATACTCATCTACTCCAAGAATGAAGAGGAACATGCCGAACATCTAAGGCTGGTATTGATGAAACTTCGAGAGCATCGCCTTTATGCCAAATTCTCCAAGTGTGAATTTTGGTTGCCAGAAGTGACCTATCTAGGCCATGTAATCTCTTGTAAGGGTATTGCTGTCAAACCCGAGCGAGTTCATGCTGTCCTTGATTGGACTCCACCTGAGACGGTCAAGCAAGTTCGGAGCTTCCTTGGCTTAGCGAGCTATTGCTGCCGCTTCGTCAAGAATTTCTCCAAGGTTGCTAAACCTCTGACTGAACTCCTCAAGAAAGATAAAAAGTTCGAGTGGACCCCACAGTGCGAGTTCAGCTTTCAGGAACTGAAAAGACGCCTGACATCTGCTCCCGTACTGCTACCACCAGGTTTCTCCAAGGACTTTATTATCTATTGCGACGCCTTGCGACAAGGACTAGGTTGCATACTCATGCAGGATTGTCAGGTAATTGCCTATGCTTCACGGCAATTACACCCACATGAGGAAAACTATCCCACACATGATCTAGAGCTTGCAGCTGTAGTCCATGCACTCAAAACTTGGCGACATTACCTCCTCGGTAATCGTTGCGAGATCTTCACCGATCACCAAAGTTTGAAATATATCTTCACCCAACTGGATTTGAATCTCAAGCAACGACATTGGGTCGAATTGATCTTGGATTATGACTTAGGAATAACTTACACCCCGGGCAAAGCCAATGTCATGGATGATGCGCTAAGTCGTAAATCTTATTGTAACAACCTGATGTCACACCAAAGTCAACCACTTCTCCACGAGGAATTTCGTAAGCTCAATCTTCACATTGTCCCTCAAGGATTCCTATCCACCCTGGTGGCGAAACCTACCCTTACGGATCAGATCATCAAGGCACAGAAGGTAGATCCGGGAATCTCCCGTATTAAGAGAAGCATTAAGAAAGGAGTCACGAATTGTTTCTCCATTGATGATCAAGTTGTTGTATACTTTGGAAACCGCTTAGTGGTTCCCAAGGCACAAAACCTGAGGCGGCTGATCCTTAAGGAAGCTCATGAATCCCCTCTCACCATTCATCCCGGTAGTACTAAAATGTATCAAGACCTACGCCAGAGGTTTTGGTGGACTAGGATGAAGAGATAAATCGCTCAATACATTGCTAATTGCGACGTTTGTCATCATGTTAAAGTAGAGCATCAACTGCCTGCTGGCACCCTTCAACCTTTGGCTATTCCTGAGTGGAAATGGGATAAAATCAGTATGGATTTCATCACTGGGTTTCCCAGGACCAAGAGAGGGAATAATGCCATCTTCGTCGTGATCGACCATCTTTCCAAAGTAGCCCATTTCCTACCTGTTCGTGAGAGTATCATCGCTAGCCAGCTAGCTGACTTATACATCTCCCGAATAGTGTCTCTTCATGGTGTCCCATTGGAAATTAACTCAGACCGTGGGAGTCTCTTCACCTCTCGATTTTGGGAAAGTTTCCAAGATGCTATGGGAACTCGTATCTCTTTTAGCACCGCCTTCCATCCTCAATCAAGTGGTTAAGTAGAGCGAGTCAATCAAATTCTGGAAGATATGCTCCGAGCTTCTGTCATCTCATTCGGAATGGGTTGGGAGAAATGCCTTCCATTCGCAGAGTTTGCTTATAACAATAGTTATCAAGCTAGTTTGGGCAAAGCTCCTTTCGAAGTTCTCTATGGGCGAAAATGTCGAACGCCTCTTAACTGGTCAGAAACTGGGGAAAGACAACTCTTTGGCCCGGATATGATTCAGGAAGCAGAAGAGCAGGTTCGCGTTATTCATGAGAAATTGAAAACAGCCCAATCTCGTCAAAAGAGCCAATATGATCGTCAACATAAACTCATGACTTATGAAGTCGGCGAGAAGGCTTACCTTCGGGTTACTCCGTTAAAGGGAACCCATCGTTTCGGTATCAAAGGCAAATTGGATCCTCGTTACATCAGACCCTTTCTTATTCTTGCCAAACAAGGAGAAGTTGCCTACCAATTGGAACTACCTTCGCATCTTTCCAGAGTTCACGATGTCTTCCACGTTTCTCAACTCAGGCGTTGCTTCGCGGATCCTATCCGTGGAGTGGACCACGAAACGCTTGATCTACAAGATAACCTCTCATATCGGGAATATCCCGTTCGTATCCTTGATCAAGCCGAGCGTACCACTCGACGTCATGATATCAAGTTTCTCAAGGTTCAATGGTCACACCATTTCGAGAAAGAGGCCACTTGGGAAAGGGAGGATCGTCTTTGACTCGAGTACCCCACCTTCTTCCCGGAGGATCCTAAATCTCGGGAGGAGATTCTTTTGAGTGGGGGTGAGTTGTCACACCCTAGCTAGTTCAAGCATTAGAGTGTGCATCATGTCTAATTTTCTCTTAAATTTGAAATGGGGATGACAGAACCCCCAGCACCCCCCTTGGAACAACTAGGGTTTACTAAAAACTTTTTCAATGAACCTGAAATGCCCTTCTAAAAAGCCCACCCTTTTTGTTTTGGGCTAAAACCTTTGACAAAAATGGTGCACATTTTTCTAGGATATTTTAAGGTCATTGGATTAATCCTTTTAGTATTTGCATTTGGGCATTTAAATGCTATAAAATATTTTAAATGCTCAAATAATCATAAACTAAAATGTTTTCTGTTGGATATATCCTAAGCAGTAGCCATGAATAATTTTATGATTTATGGAAATGCCCTGGCATTTTTAATAAAGCCCTGAAGTTACAGAAATAATAGAATAAATAAAAAACAGAAAAGGAGAGAGAGAACAGAAACTTACCTGGCGCAGCCCACCAGCCCACCGTCTCGGCCCAGTCCACTAGCTCTTGCTAGTCGTCCTCCTCCTCTCGCCAGGAGGATGAGAAGCGCGTGGCCGGCGCCCGCGGCCACACGCCGGCCACCTCCTGCTTCCGCCGATGCCCTGGATGCGTCCACGAGTGCCACGCCGACCCCCACGCCCCCCTCTCTTCTCCCCACTCTCCCCGTGGCCCTCTCCCCCTCTCTGTCTCTCTCCCCATTTCCCTGCCGAGCGCAGCCGTCGCCGCTGACAAGCTCCACCGCAGCCACCGCCGTCCATTCATTGCCTCGCCATGCCAAGAAGCTCCGCCGTCGTCCACTGCTTCGCCTCGACCCATCCCCGAGCGCTCGCTCGCCCCGGAGACGCTGCACCAAGCTCGTCTTCAACCTCGATCGCAGGAGATCCCCCTCGCCGCCCTGCTCGCTCCATCCCTTCCCCGAGCTTGCAGTTCGCTTCCCTGCAACCGCTGTGAGCTCCGCCACTGTTTCCCCCTCTCCCCGCGCTCGTCCGTGTCCTCTAACCACCACGGCCATCAAAGTCGAAGCTCGCCGCCGCCACCGCACGTCACCGTCATGGCCACAGCCACGTTGGGTCGCAACCGAGCACGCCTTCATCTTCCATGCACTCGCAGGAGCCCATAGCACCCCCGCACGCCCCTCGCCGTGCCTGCTAGCGACTAGTTCAACTTCGCCCGAACTCCGACCTCCGCGGACGTGCTCGCCGCCATCGTTTCCGGCCACCCCAGCTCCGGCTACTGCCACCACTCAACGCGGCTCACTCCCCGCAACGCGTAGATGGTCTCCGCTGTCCTTTTGGTCGCCGAAGTGCAAAACCCGAGCCATACGCCGCGTCTGGCCTCATCGGCGGCTAAACGCCGGCGAGTTTGACTCCGTTTGACACTGTGTGGGCCCAGGTTGACTTCCCCCCTGAGTCTATGACAGGTGGGGCCGGCCTGCTAATTAGTTTAGGATTAGTTTTAACTAATTTTAATTAGTTTAGTCACTAACATGTGGGCCCAGGTCCCACTGACAGTTAATTAGCACTAACATAATTTTGTTAATTAGCTGAGACACTGACAGACAGGGCCCACCAGTCAGGTTTGACCTGGCCGACCCAGTTGACCCGCTAACGTCACACCTATGTCATGCTGACGCATTAGTTCAATTACTGGAATTATTCTTATATAGGAAATTCCAGAAAATAGCCAAAACCTCTAAAAATCATAGAAAATCAACCATAGCTCCAAATCAAACAAGTTATATATGAAAAATGATCAGAAAAATTCAATCTATCCATCTGTAATGGTTTCATGCATGACAAAACAAGTTAACCTTGCTGTTTAAGCAGAATAAGATAATGCACTAATAAGGCTATGTTAAATGAGCCAACATTTGAATCTTTGATTCAAATGAGTTCATCCCCTTCTGTTTTAGCTTGCATTAGGCCAAGACACTTTCATCTTGCCATGTCATAGCATGCATCATATTGTTGCATATTGTCATGTGTTGATTATGTTCGGTGTGCCTTTCGTGGTAGGTTCTGCCTCCGAGGATAACCCCGAGTATCCGTCTGAAGGGCAGTACCCTACTACCACTAAATCAGGAAAGCAACCCATTGATCATTCCGATACAAACCCATGTTCTCGCTTCTGCTCTTGTTTACTTCATTAAGACAACACGATTCAAACTGCTATGTGCTACGGTAGTTGAACCCTTATCCTCTACATGACCTGTCATTGCCACAGTAACTAGATGAAACCCACTAGCATGTGTAGGAGTTGATTGAGCCATGTATGTGTTTCCTACCTTGCTATGCCTGCTATGCTTAGAGTTGTGTCAGGACTGGTCCATCTGGGTGATGCGCTAGAGTGAAATGATTATATCGGTAATGTGAGGGATGTGTTGAACATGTTTTGGTAAAGGTATCGATGAGAGGCCATGTAGGAGTACATGGTGGGTTGTTTCATTGAGGCCGTCCATAAGAACTAAGATCTGTATGTGTGATTTAAGATGCAATTACTACCATACATTGGGCCCGAAACCAATGGACCCTCTCGGCTTCTTAATCACCCTAGTACTCTGTCCAGGAGTTGCAAA
Organism: Triticum dicoccoides; assembly: GCF_002162155.2. Lineage (NCBI taxonomy): Eukaryota > Viridiplantae > Streptophyta > Magnoliopsida > Poales > Poaceae > Triticum > Triticum dicoccoides. The sequence goes on from NC_041380.1 coordinate 506,272,374, forward strand.
TAGTTTCTGGTGTTTGTAGGTTATGTGTTGGCGGCCGTGCGTAGCGCTGACCCTAGGGGTGGGCTATGTTGCGGTAGATACACCGTGGCACGGTGTACCGAGTCACCCGTTTGGTGTCTGAACCCTGTTCACATAGTTCGGGGCCGTATGTGGAAACCTCGACCGGACTCCCTGCGGATGGAACCTGGATAGGCGATAAACCTGGACTAGAGGCTTGAGTGCTTAGGTAGGCCGTGGCCGACACCCTCGTTGGGCTTCCGCTTGAAGGTTGCCGAGTACATGTCGTGTAAATGGCGGTAAGTGGTGAAAGCGTGTATGAAGAAGTACAACCCTGCAGGGTATAAAACTATTCGAATAGCCGCATCCGTGGTAAAGGACTACTTGGTTGCCTATACAGTTCATAGACAAGTTAATGGATACTACTAAAAGACTCAAGATAAGTGTGAGTACCGAGGATAGCCCTCTCGTAGGATGACGAGGGAGGATCCACGGTGGAGTATTGTGTTGGTGAGTTGTGGACTCGTGTGCAAAAACTATTTTTACTAGAGAAGTTCAGTAGGATAGCTTAGCCAAGAGTCAAAGCTGGCTTGTTGCAATAACCCCACCACCTTCTTGAGAATGAGCATCTATAGTAGGATCTGATGTAAGACTTGTTGAGTACCTTTGTACTCATGTTTGGTTAATTACTGTTTTCAGACGGCAACACCGCCCCCTCCGATGGGTTTTATGTAGACCTTGATGTCGACGAGTGACTAGCCACCCAGGTGGTGATCCTGGTCATGGAGGGCCCTATTTAGATAGACAGGCTTCGAGAAGCCTTCTTGCTTTCTAGTGTCTGTACTCAGACTATTTGCTTCCGCATGTGCTTGTATGCTTGTATGACTTGAGTGTCGGGTCATGTGACCCCTACCTGTATGAACATGTTATGTATGGCTCTCTGGAGCCTTTAAATAAAGTACTTGAGTTGTAGAGTTTTGTTGTGATGCCATGTTGTATGTACTCATATCGGGCATATTGTGTGTATGATTGAAATGCTTGGTATGAGTGGGATCCGACAATCTAGTTGTTTATCCTTGGAAGCCTTTCTTATGGGGAAATGTAGTCTAGTGTTCCTCGAGCCATAGTAGTCCGCTACAGCCTGATTCACCGGATTCCTGCGAGCCCAGCACTACTGCTCAGGACACTTGACTGGCCGGCATGTGTTTCACTTTGTTCCTATGTCTGTCCCTTCGGGGAAATGTCACGTGGTGACATACGGAGCCCTGCCTAGCCTGCTACAGCCCGGGTTCCCCGGAGTCCTGTTAGCCCAGTGCTACAGCCCGGATTCACTCGCTAATGACCGACATGCTCGATGTGATCATGTATGCCTGTCTCCATAGGTCTGTGCCGCTTTGGGTTCACGACTAGCCATGTCAGCCTGGGTTCTTTGTCATATGGATGCTAGCGACACTATCATATACGTGAGCCAAAAGGCGCAAACGGTCCCGGGCCATGGTAAGGCGACACCCGTGGGGATATCGTGCGTGAGGCCGCAATGTGAGATGAGGTGTTACTGGCTAGATCGATGTGACTTGGAATCGGGGTCCTGACAAAATTTCTGGACGTGAGGAATTTATCTATTAATCATCTGCAAAAAGAATTAACTAAATAGCACTCTCCAAATAAAAATGACAGCAGTTCTCGTGAGCGCTAAAGTTTTTGTTTTTTACAGCAAGTTCAATAAGACTATCCCCAAGTCTACCCAACGGTTCTACTTGGCACAAACACTAATTAAACACAAAAAACACAACCAAAACAGAGGCTAAATAATTTATTTATTACTAAACAGGAGCAAAAAGCAAGGAATAAAAATAAAATTGGGTTGCCTCCCAACAAGCGCTATCGTTTAACGCCCCTAGCTAGGCATAAGAAGCAAGAATAGATCTAGGTATTGCCATCTTTGGTAGGCAATTCTTCAATGAGGCATCTATATCCCTTAGGAATTTATTTCTTTCTAGTGATTATCAAACTCTTAGGCACAAGATCGAAAAATTCATTTGTAACAATTGGTTCCTTAATGATAGCAAAAAGATTGGGATCAATACTTATAGATTTAAGGTCCGCAGTTTCCTTACTAGATGATTCACCCTTATTTTAGGAACATACATAATCTTGGCAATTTTAGTAGGAGGACTTGGAGTATTCTTTACGGAAGAAAAAGCAGTTCCCAAGTTTGTAATGATACCCTCATGTTTATCGATTCTAGTGGAGTCTAGATTTATTTTCTCATTAACTATGGGTTCCTTTTCCTTAATATTTCTCAAAGTCATTCCTACCTTAGATCCATATTGGGTAATTTGATTGTGGATCTTTTTATCTAGATTTTTAATTAATTCAACGGTAGCAACTCTATTTTCAATAATTTCAAGTCTTTGCATAACATGCTCCAAAGTTAACATAGTTTCGTTAACCAAAAGAGGTGGTGAGCCAAATAAATCTAACATAGCATTATAAGAATCAAAAGTATGGCTACCAAAGAAATTCCCTCCGGTAATGGTATCAAGGATGTATCTATACCAAGGACTAGCACCTACATAAAAATTGCGGAGAAGAACTGAAGTAGATTGCTTCCTGGTAGATCTATTTTGAGCATTGCAAATTCTATACCGAGCATCTTTTAGATTTTCTCCCTCCCTTTGTTTAAAATTTAGAACTTCATTCTCGAGAGACAACGGAGAAGATATGAGACTAGCCATGGCGACAAGCGAACAAACTAACACACAAGAAAACAAAAAGCAAGCGGGCAAAAGAGGCAAATAGAGAAAGAGAGGGAGGATAGAGAGAGAGGGCGAATAAAACGGCAAGGGTGAATTGGGGGGAGAGGAAAATGAGAGGAAAATGACAAATAATGTAATGCGGGAGATAGGGATTATGATGGGTACTTGGTATGTTGACTTCTGCATAGACTCCCCGGCAACGGCGCCAGAAATTCTTCTTGCTACCTCTTGAGCACTGCGTTGGATTTCCCCGAAGAGGAGAGGATGATGCAGCAAAGTAGCGTAAGTATTTCCCTAAGTTTTTGAGAACCAAGGTATCAATCCAGTAGGAGGCTATGAGCGAGTCCCTCGTACCTACACAAAAACAATAGCTCAATGCAACCAACGCGCTTAGGGTTTGTCAATCCCTTCACGGTCACTTACGAAAGTGAGATCTGATAGAGATGATAAATAATATTTTTGGTATTTTTGGTATAGAGATGCAAAGTATAAAGTAAAAGCAAAGTAAAAGCAAAGCAATAATAAAGTGATGGAGATTGATATGATGAGAAAGAGACCAGGGGCCCATAGGTTTCACTAGTGGCTTCTCTCAAGAGCATAAGTATTCTACGGTGGGTGAACAAATTACTGTTGAGCAATTGACAAAATTGAGCATAGTTATGAGAATATCTAGGTATGATCATGTATATAGGCATCACGTCCGAGACAAGTAGAACGAAACGATTCTGCATCTACTACTATTACTCCACTCATCGACCGCTATCTAGCATGCATCTAGAGTATTAAGTTAAAAACAGAGTAATGACTTAAGCAAGATGACATGATGTAGAGGGATAGTTTCATGCGATATGATAAAAACCCCATCTTGTTATCGTCGATGGCAACGATACAATACGTGCCTTGCTGCCCCTTCCATCACTGGGAAAGGACACCGCAAGATCGAACCCAAAGCTAAGCACTTCTCCCATGGCAAGAACAACCAATCTAGTAGGCCAAACCAAACTGGTAATTCGAAGAGACTTGCAAAGATAACCAATCATACATAAAAGAATTCATAGAAGATTCAAATATTATTCATAGATAGACTTGATCATAAACCCACAATTCATCGGTCTCAACAAACACACCTCAAAAATAACATTACATCGAATAGATCTCCACGAGAGAGGGGGAGAACATTGTATTGAGATCCAAAAAGAGAGAAGAAGCCATCTAGCTACTAACTATGGACCCGTAGGTCTGAAGTAAACTACTCACACTTCATCGGAGGGGCTTGGATGATGATGTAGAAGCCCTCCGTGATTGATGCCCCCTCCGGCGGAGCTCCAGAACAGGCCCCAAGATGGGATCTTGTGGATACAGAAAGTTGCGGTGGTGGAATTAGGTTCTTGGCTCCGTATCTGATCGTTTGGGGGTACGTGGATATATATAGGAGGAAGAAGTATGTCGGTGGAGCTTCGAGGGGCCCACGAGGCAGGGGGCGCGCCCTCCACCCTCATGGCCGCCTTGTGGCTTTCTTGACGGAGGGTCCAAGTCTCCTGGATCTTATCTGATGAGAAAATCACATTTCCGAAGGTTTCATTCCGTTTGGACTCCGTTTGATATTCCTTTTCTTCGAAACCCTAAAACAGGCAAAAACAGCAATTCTGGGTTGGGCCTCCGGTTAATAGGTTAGTCCCAAAAATAATATAAAAGTGGATAATAAAGCCCAATAATGTCCAAAACAGTAGATAATATAGCATGGAGCAATCAAAAATTATAGATACGTTGGAGACGTATCACAGTACAAGCTAGAAGACAATGCAAGATGCAACCTACATCACAGTCCCAAGTTAAATGTGTCTTATGGGTAAGTGATCATTGCAGGTATAAGTTGTAAGCTACGCAGATGCAATTCAACATAATCAGAAGCAATACAAACTAGACATCATACGGAAAACGCAACCACGTATAACAGTTCCAAGTAAGAGAAAGCACCTGTGATGGTGGAGTAGGGGAGATGTGCTCATCATGTACACGTGTGTTCTAGAAATAGGAACACATGTCATATTCACAGGCATTATGTGTAAAGTAAGCAGATGCAATTCAAGTTAGAAGCAATACAAGCTAGACATCATACGCAACATGCAACCACATATAATAGTGTCAAGTTAGAGCAAGCACCTGTGATGGTTGAGTAGGGGAGATGTGCCCATCATCTACATAGCTACGTTGACTGTCCAGCCTTGTGTTGTCTTGCGAATCTTGTTGGGAGGATGGCGGAGTAGAATCTGTAGAGACCCCCTATTTGAGTTGCTCCGAAGGACCACCATCATCCACTGCTAGACTAATTTCCTTCAGCTGTAATGATTTTGCATTGTGAAGTCAAACCGATAAGAAAAAGGAATAAAATTCGCTCTTCAGAACTCATTCATGCATGATACTGACGAACACTAGTCGGATGAAAGGCAAACACATGATGCGAGGATGGAATATGTATGAAAAACAGGATGGTGTGACATATTCACACCTATGATGTGGTAACTAAGCAAAAGGCATTTCAACAAATTAGAAGCACTGCAAGCTAGACACCATATGAAAGATGCAACCAATATCACTCTGCCAAGTTCAAACTGTATGGCATTTCAACAAATTAGAAGCAGTACATGCTAGAAATCATATGCAAGACACAACCAATATCATAGTGGTGACTTAAAGGTGCCTTATCATAAGTGACTGATGCGGGATATGCAAGAATAGTAGTCTGATGTAGAAACAGGAACACATGTCATATTGACAGGCATTATGTGTAAAGTAAGAAGATGCAATTCAACAAAGTTAGAAGCAATACAAGCTAGACATCATACGCAACATGCAACCACATATAATAGTGCCAAGTTAGAGCAAGCACCTGTGATGGTGGAGTAGGGGAGATGTGCTCATCATCTACACAGCTACGTTGACTGTCTAGCTTTGTGTTGTCTTGCAAATCTTGTTGGGAGGATGGCAGAGTAGAATCTGTAAAGAACATCCGTTTCAGTTGCTCGGAAGGACCACCATCATCCAATGCATTGCCAATTTCCTTCAGCTTTATTGATTTTGCATTGTGAGGTCATACCGACAAGAAAAAGGAATATCATTCGCTCTTCAGAACTCATTCATGCATGATACTGACGAACACTGATCTGACGAAAGGCAAAGTCATGATACGAGGATGGAATATGTACGAAAAAATGGATGGCTTGACATATTCACACCTATGATGTGGTAACTAAGCAGAAGGCACTTCAACAAATTAGAAACACTGCAAGACACCATATGGAAGGTGCAATCAATATCACTCTGCCAAGTTAAAACTATCTCGTCATAGGTGGCGTTCATCAAACTAGAAGCAATACATGCTAGAAATCATATTCAAGACGCAAACCAATATCACACTACCAACTTAAAGGTGTCCCATCATAAGTGACTGATGCAGGATACACAAGAAGAGTAGTTTCATGCAAGAACATGGGGTTATAAACAGATATAGTATGTACCAAAAACATGAAAGCGTGTCATATTCACATGTATCATGTGTAAGCTAAGCAGATGCAGTTTACACTAATTAGGAGCAATACGAGCTAGACACCATATGCAACATGCAACCAGATATCACACTGCCAAGTCAGAGCAAGCACCTTGGATGGTGGAGTAGGGGAGCGGAGACTTGGACCTTGTAATGCACTATCAGTACAAGGAGCATTGGTACAGATGCTCCGTTTATGTTGCTGCAGAGGACCACCATCATCGCCTTCCTTACTCTTTTCCTTCCTCTTTCTTGATTTTGCCTTGTCAAGTCAAACCCACAAGAAAAGGGAATAAAATTTGCTCTTCAGAACTCATTGATGCATGATACTGACGAACACTACTTTCATGTAAGGCAGCCGCATGATAGGAGGATGGAATATGTATGAAAAACAGGACGGCGTGACATATTGACATGAATGATGTATAAAGTGTAAACTAAGCACAAGGTGCTTGAACTTCTTAGAATCGATGCAAGCTAGAAACCATATGAAAGATGAAACCAATATCACTCTGCCAAATTAAAAGGGTGCCCTAACAAATGTATTTGACCAAATTAGAAGCAATACATGGCAACAAGCTAGAAATAATATGCAATATGCAACGAATAAAGGTGACTCATCGTAAGTGATTGATGCAGGATACAAAAGAGAGGTAGTTTCATGTAAGAACAAGGTTAACACATAGATGTAGTGTGTACCAAAAATAGGAAGGCATGTCATATTCACGTGTATAGTGTGTAAACTAAGCAGATGCAATTTACCCTAATTAGAAGCATTACAAGCTAGACACCGTATGCAACATGCAACCACATATCACACTGCGAAGTTAGAGCAAGAACCTGTGATGGTGGTGTAGGGGAAGTGCAGTCTTCAGGTACAGAGCTACATTCAATATCTTCATTTAGGCTTGCTGTTTCTTGAGAATCATGTGGAGAGGATGAAATTGCAATCTTTATAAGAGTATTGTGTCTCATATTAACACACGCGCGTGACTGTCTCATCATAAGCGATAGACGCAGGATACACAAGAACAATAGTTTGATGTAAGAACATGGTGTGATAGGCAGATGTAGTATGTACCAAAAACAGGAAGGCGTGTCATATTCACATGTATAATGTGTAAGCTAAGGAGATGCAATTTAACAAATTAGGAGCATTGATGAGGGATACACAAGAAAAGTAGTTTGATGTAAGAACATGGTTAACAGAAAGACGTAGTATGTACCAAAAACAGGAAGGCATGTCATATTCACAGGTATAATGTGTTAACTAAGCAGATGCAATTTACCCTAATTAGAAGCATTACAAGGTAGACACCATATGCAACATGCAACCACATATCACATTGCCAAGTAAGAGCAAGCACCTGCGATGGTGGTGTGGGGGAATTGCGGTGATCAACTAGAGAGCTACGTTGACTATCTTCATTTAACCTTGCTATTTCTTGAGAATCATGTGGGGAGGATGACACTGCACTCTTTAAACAAGTAGGGCGTCTCACAGTAACCCACTCGGGTGACTGTCTCATCATAAGTGATTGACGAGGGATATAAAAGAGCATTAGTTTGATGTACGAACATGGTTAATAGACATATGTAGTATGCATCAAAAACAGGAAGGCATGTCATTATCAAAGGTATAATGTGTAAAGTAAGCAGATGCAATTTAACCAAATTGGAAGCAATACAAGCTAGACACCATATGCAACATGCAACCACATTTGACAGCGTGAAGTTAAAGCAAGCACCTGGGATGCTTGTGTGTGGCAATTGAGATCATCAACTGCAGAGCTACGTTTACTGTCTCCAACTGCTGACACTGCACCCATTAGAGCGCTGAAACGCTTAGTGCTTATCTTCAAATTACACTGGAGTGACTTCTGTCTTTTCTTTTCTGCATTCATCAACACTGCGTGAGAGTCTGAAATACCCATGCATAAAAAAACAATAGTGTGAGTATGGGTGAAGTGTGTGCACAATTAGTACAGTGTAAAGGTAGCAGATATCAGGTCAGTGAGAAATAAATGACGGGAGACATATGATAGCTCTACAACATGCATGGCACACTAAATTACTACAGGATTCTATGAAAATAACAGTCAACTAAAAGCAAATAGGTCAGTCCATTTTTTTCGGCACTGTCCAATGTACAAAGAACGGGCAGATCGCCTTCATCTACCTCCAGCCAGTCAGTGTTGACGGTCTTCCTCGAAACGCCAGCGACCACCGGCCCAGTATTCCTCCCCTGCCTACGCCCTCCCCTCAACCTCACTGCACCGCCGTGCTTGGCACCGCCTGCCCGGCCATCCATTCAAGCCCCGCTGACCTCCAGATCGGGCTGAAGCAGATCCTGCGCCCCACACCCCTATTATAGACACCAATGCGCCGCTTCCCCGGGGAACAAGCGGACTAGGTGGTCCGCGCGCCTAAGTGGGTGCTGCTTCTTTTAATTGCGGTTCGACTGACCCTGAATTGAAATCCAGGCGGGCTACTGACCTCTAGCAAAGGTGAAATAGTAAAAGGGAGGAAACCTTGTGCATTTAGTATCACGAAGAAGATGCAGTAGGAAGCGCTCAACTAGTTTCTTTCGTGGGATGAATACGGTGTGAGCGGAGATGTAAGATTTGCACGAATAAGGGAAGAGGAGTAGCTCTTTCTGTTGGCAGTGTTGTGTCCTCCTTCTGTTTTTCCGATGATCTTCTTGTTGTTTGCCGGAAACCAAAAGTTGTGGAGGACGGTGCAGCCTTGGACGAATCCATGGCCAAGTTGCTGAGTGTGCTGCGGTGGCCGTCTGTCGGCAGCGGGGAAGCAGATCCGAGGCGGCGAACGACGGCATAGAGGGAACAGCTCCGGTGCGGTGGACGGTTGCGACAGTGGACCCGCAGTAGTGAGGCGCAGGACGGCATGGTTGGAGTGGTTCTGGTATGGCGCACGTCGGCGTCAGCGTCGTCGAGGCAGCTCTGCCTCGGCTTCAACTGCTAAGTCCTTGAGGGTGTTGCGGTTGCGGTTGCGTTGGACGACGACATCGGGGTACCGGCTCCGGCGTGATGGAGGAGGGCGGCGGTGGATTGGCCGCTATGGGGTGGAGGACGTAGGAGGCTGGGGTTTCGCGGCTGGTGGAGAGGGCGTTTTCGCGCCCACGGAGTATGAATGGGGAAACGGAGGGAGGCGGGGAACTAAGGGGGAACAATGTTTCTGTTTGAGACGCGCTTGTTTGAAATTTGGGGAAAGTTACAAACTTTGCCCCCATCTAAAATTTCGGACATATTGCGGGTTGGGGGTAGGACAGTCATGTCAGGTGTCCCAAATGTGGGTGGGATAGATTTCGGCCGAGCGCATGGGTAGGCGCCCACGGCGTATGAATGCTTCTCGGAGGCGGTTGAGACTGGCGTCTTGGTGAAGTTACAAACCTACCCCGGTTTAGACCTTTGGACATCAGGCCGATAGGCTACACGGTCCAGAGTCAGGACAGTAATTTCCTACCACCAAAACATTAGTCTCGCGCGGTTTTGGGTGACTAGAGGCCTATTTGGCGATTCGTTCAATATTTGGGAGCAGAAGCATTAACGTTTTTGGTTCTCTTGAATTGAACTTTCAGGATTTGTCAAACTTCACAAATATCCTAAAGCTACGATTATTTTGGAATGGAGGGGGTACATTTGAATATACATTGTACACGAGTATATATTAAAAAATATGCAACTTACCTCAGTTCATGCACGGTTCCAGATATAATCTCCTTGGTTGCAAAAAAAAGTTAGATATGCATATGAATATATATAGCATGTTCAAACTCACAACAAAGATTGATGCCCCCTTTTACATCTGATTTACAAATGCAATTATCTCGGGTTCAAATAGATGAATGCACTTCCTATGAATTCGAATCTTCGAAACCCCCTTTATGTTGAATTCGACATGTATTCTATTTCGTAGCTAGCAATTTGGAATGTATCCATGCAAGTGACAAATGTATAAAGTGCTTCACACTAACAACATGGAGTGCACTAATTAATGTTTATATATGAATTGCAAAAGCATCCATTGCATGTATTTCAAACCGCTCTCACTCTACGGATCGATAATATGAAATAAACACATGCACATACTAGAATTCAATAGAGTATGGGTGTCTGATAGACCGATTTTTGTCCATACGCAATTTGCAAAATTGATGATCTCATCCAAAAATAATAATGCCATTTATATTTTAATTTAATGTGTAGAACCGCCTTTTACACGTAGATGCACTATGCCTCGCCCCGTTCTCACAAACACGTTATATATCTCTCTATCTAACGCATAAGTGCACACACTTTATATGCATCAGCATTTCTCTTTCACACATGCTCACAATCTCTCTCAGGGTGTCAGGGTGTCTCACGCACATGCTATCTCTGTTTCTCTCTCTCTCTTTCTGACTACTATGTACCACTCTTTTCACTAATCTCAGTTGGAAATCACTATTTTTCTCACATGCGTATATACACATGCACGGTCTCTACTAGCCCTCTATACGCACATATATGTTCCTACGTGTCTCCCGCACGCGCATTATCTTTAGGCCTCTCTCGCACACATTGCCCCCCCAACACACCTCTCTCTTAGTAGTTGGCAGATATGATTTCATCATATCATTCGGTAGGATAGCCCTGGCTGTTAGGCTGGATGGTAATACGAGGCAAAGTTTTACCCTAGTTCGGATCGGACCCTTGCATTTGAAGAAAGAGCCTACTCCTGGTACTGTATATTAGTGATAGGGGTGTGTACAAAGTACACGTGAATACCAGGCATTGTGCGTGTGTGTATACTATCGTCGAACTAGCCCCCAAGCTTGTATAACATACTAAGGGCCTAGGGTTACAAATCATATATAGTCGGCTTATCACCAGTGGGGATAGAGTCCTCCGCGACTCTGGTAGCTTCGTGTTGTACGCCGAGTCCTCCACATGGGTCTTCGTATAACACGTCTCGGTCCAACCTATATGTGGCACAGGATGGAACGGACCCATGAGTCTTCATGTTGACCCACCACAACTAGAAATGGTGTGCCCACCACACCACACACGCAATCGGCCATTAAGAAAATAAGCATATGCAATAGTACAACGGTATCTAGCTCACGATACGTCTCCATATTTTGTTGATGACACTGACGGACTTTGCATTTGATGCGTGCTCCGTATTTTGTTGACAACACTTACAGTCATTGTATTTGAAGCGAAAGCACGATATGGTCACTGGACTTCAGAATAAGCTCATCACGGTTACCACATACATTTTGTCGTGCTAACCAACATGTGGTTGGATGGTTAGAGGACTATGGTTTCTCGAGCCCACCAAGGTTAAAGTCCCGGTGCTCGCATTTATCTTGTGTTAATTTCAGTATTTTCCGGCGATGTACGTTCAGTGAGAGGAGACGTTCCAGTCGACTACAAGGCACCTATGGCGACTTCGTAAAATCTCAAGATCATATATGCTGGCCCACTCTCTCGAAGGTGCTCATAGGGGTACGGTTCGCGTGTGTGCGCTTATAGCGGTGAGTGCTTGCGCGTATATATGAGCCCTTGAGTCTGTACCGTGTTAAACAAATACATATCATGATTATACGGTCATTGGCTCACCTGTACAACTTCGTATTTTGTTGATGACACAATCAATTGACCAGTCAAATGTTCCACGCGGCGCAACTAGTGTTGCACCATCGGGGCGCGTAACCGTGGGGCCCACCTGTTAGCCCGTATATGAAAGAAAGAAATGGTAGTTTGAGTCTGTACTATGTTGATAAAATAGGAGTACATTTTAGGGTGATCATACGGTCACTGGCTCACCATACAACTCCGTAATTTGTTGATAACACGATCAATTGACCAGTCAAACGGTCCACATTCAGCAGCGCACATTACCATAGGGCCCACCCGTCAGCGCGTATATGAAGGACATAAATGGTAATAAATTAGTGGTCGGTGGGTATTCGAAGTCGTGAGACCTCTGGCTGGCAGTCACCGGCGGTTAGGGGGCGTTCATTGGGCGGTGGGGTGGGGATCCCCGGAGAAA
>NC_041380.1:506284889-506295996 GCF_002162155.2 Triticum dicoccoides
GGCGGTGGGGAGTGGTTTCGGGGAGGGCGGTGGGGGCTGGCGGTTCGGCCGGTGGTGGCTGGCGGCTCAGGGGGGGTGGAGTTTGATGATAAACTGGAGGCCCTTGATTTCGTATCCAACGGCTGGAAAATCTAATGACCAGAGATGAAGAAGTCAGTCGACTGACGTGTAGCCTCACCCCGCACATACACATGCATGCACGCAAGACACGCACCCATGTAGGCGTGCAACACTGACACGTACACACGCACGCATGCTGGCGTGCAACACTGACACGTACACATGCACTCACGAACACACACACGTACGCACCCATGCATGCAATACTAAAACGTACCCTTGCACACACGCAACACTCCCACGCCTGCATGCACACAGCACACGACGCAAGACACACGCTCAACCTATACGTGCATGCACCCTTTGTTAAGGACATGGATTGTTATGGGTATTAATCAATCTTATCTATGATAAGCAGAACATTGATGTTTGTAGCGGTCTTTATGAATCACAACATATCGAACGGGCTATCAACATAGTAATCTTATCTACATGAAAAAGATGACGTCACACTCAATGAACAATCATCGGTTTATGAAATGCCCGCTTCTGACCGCCCTGGCCAACCAAAGCTTCCTCTACTGTGCGCTGCCTGCGTTGGGTCACTGACATGCAGGCCATGCACCCAAAGAGCCCACACGTCAGTGGAAGAACGGCGCGGTGTCCTCGGTCAGAGTCGAGGGCGCCACTCGCGGCACACCCGGCTGAACATGCCTCCATGCCGCATTCAAACACCTCCATGAAACCCGCCCGTGTGGAAGCCGAGAAACCCACTCTGACACACGTCCATTCATGACCGGGTCGGCGTTAAACGCAACACCGGCCGAGCTCCTCCCGTCCGCCGTCTATTTAATCTCCTATTTAAACGAGGCCAAACGCCGGCGAAGAATCGCACACCTCCACCGCTCCCCTATCTCCTCCACCATTTGTCCACTCTTATAATGGCTTATGAAGAGTAGTTATTCCGCATCCAAGCCGGCTGGGTAGCCCGCCGGATACGAGCTATGCAGCTCGATGATCCACCTTCCTCCCCTCGCCCGACGGAGCCAGTTGCCGCCCCAAGCCAGCGCGCGATTCAGCAACTCGCCGCTCTAGGCCAGCTCAATGAGGAGCGGTGCACGGGCGTCGTTGCTGCCGTCCACGCCGCTGCCTCATACCGTGTCTCCCGTTTCTATGGACGAGACTCCCATGCTGGCGGCCACGCCATGCAAGCAGCGACAGAAGCCGGGTGCGCGGAGAGCGACGAGTCGGTGGCCAGCGCCTCCGCGTCCGCCGCCATCATCAAGGAGAAGTAGAACACGGGAGGCCGCCACCGCTTGGGTCCCATGCAGGCCACCGCGGAGGCGACGCCGGCGTACACAGCAGGTGTCTTGCCGGATCCTTTTGTTGCGAGGACCTTCGTCGACCCCGCATGAACTCGAGCCGGTGCCGGCCATGCCGAAGTAGTGGCCGGTGATGAACTCGAACTGGTGCCGGCCACCATCATCTTCGGCACAAGCCAATGATATCAGTTGGGCAGTGGGGAAGCGAGCCGTCCTTTGCGCTGAAGCATATACCTTTGGGGCTCCCTGCAGTCCGGTGATTGTGCTGCCGGACATGAGGAACACAAATCGATCGGTGGGCGACCATTTAGGCCAGGTATTATATACATGTGCTATCCAGAACTAGCACCGCGTAGTTCATTTGAATGTAATGAAATCCGTCATGTTTGTATGAAAATCCGGTATTTTATATGATTTCATCGTTGTTTATATGAAATATCAGTTTGTCTACGTGTTTGCGTGAATTTCGTCTGGTTGGTTGAGTTGCTGTCATAATGTGTGCGGCTATGGTTGGATGGTGTAATTTGCGGGTCGCCGGTCGGTCTGCGGGCGGCTCGGGCGGTGTTGTGGGACAAAAAAACACAGCTCGTGCGAGCTCATCTCCAACATGCATGTTGGAGGATGCATGACAGCATGAGCACCCGAGCCATTCCTCGTTCATCGGTGGCAAAGGCATTGGTGGACAAAAGGGTCGCCAATAATTTGGCTACCCCGAGCAAGATCCAAACAGCCCCTCCCAACAGATTCAAATCCCTCATTCGCCGTGGAATTTTGCAATGTGTTGTTTTCATGGACTAGCAAGATGCCCGTGCATTGCACGGAACATCAAGATGCATTTTTTACAAACTCCCGCATGCATGCAAGGGATAATTAATGTCCTCCTTTGCTAGTACCACGAGGCAAACACCATTAATATTGCATCGATTAGTGTTAGTGGCCTTGCATATCTCTAAATTGTAATTTTGATAGTGGCCCCTTGTATATAAAATGGAGGGAGAAAGATGAGAGATAAGGTGAGGAGGAGTGGGGCGTGGTGGTGACTGGTGGTCGGACTGGGCGGAGGCATGGGGATGGACGGCGCATTATGTCTAGGTTTGTATCTCTCTCACACACACCCACGTAGGTGGGGGACGTGCACGAAGAGAAGAGGTGCACGCACGGCGCACGTACTCCTGTCTCTTTCCCAACCACACCCGTGCGGGTACACGGTGGAGCTCATTTCTGTACAAAAAAGGCAGCCCGCGTGGTAATTTGGCACGTGTACTGGTTGTCCACTTGGTGGAGGGAGGATCGTCTACCACGGGTGAACAAACAAATTGCGACTTGACGCGTTATGTTAAATTAAAAAAAGAGGCAAACCATGTGGGGCCTACCTTAGAGGCAAGGCTCTATACACTGGAGTACTTTTGATGTGTCCCGTCAACTCGCAGAACGAGGAGAAGCTTGCTTAGTACGCCGTCTCCCCCGCCCATGGGCGTGGTGGCTCGCAGGATGAGGTGAAGCTTGCTTACGAGTAGTAGTAGTAGTACTACTATTGTACTCCTTTACGCCCACTCCCTCGCCCACGCGCGCGGTGGCTCGCAGCACGAGGAGAAAATTTTACTACTCCCTCCGTTTACTCCTGGTCCCTACTACGTACTTTGGTTAGTACTCCCTCCATTTAATTGTACAAGGCCACTATAAAAAAATACATTTTGCATCTATACAAGGCCACAAATAGTAATCGAGACAAAAGTTACTACTCCCTCCTTTCCAGTTTATGGCTCAATTTCAAAATCTCTCCAACCAAGGTAGACGGTGAGTGGTCGAATTAATTTCGTAGTTTGCACAAGTAATTAGTACGCTCGTTTTTCTCAAGAAGTTATGTTTACCGAGGCATTAATTAGAACGAATGCATGAATGACCACTAAATTTCCATGAACTTGTACATGCATTGGTTAGTTTCCTCTTGACACTGCTTGCGTCGGGTGATCTAACGCACCTCGAAATCCAACATGTAATGGTACTACTACTAGTATAGTAGAACTGAGACTTATCAAACGGAAAAAACGAATGTTTTTAGATGAGCCCTATAAACCCTAGTGGGTACGTACTTCGTAAAAACAGATTTTTCCAAAACTAAGTCGCTCCCTTTCATGAATTCTGTAGTATACTCCTCTGTCGACGCTCCCTTTCATGAATTTTGTACTTCCTGTCGCTGACATGTGGGACATATAGCAACCGGGTCGATGTGTCAAGCACCAAATAACAGTGCAGAACAGCAGGGGGACGCACCCCACTCGTACCGGCCCAGTAGTAGTAAGGAGCAATGAGACGTCAAATCACAATGCTGCACCTTCCCAGACGGACGAAGCAACCATTATTTCACACTTTGGTTCGCCATCATCTCAAACCACGTAGTATTGCTTCTGCCTTAAGAGGGACACGCGCATCGCCTTGGTACATCATGGCACGTGGGACCGCATGTCAGGCCATGCTCCCCCGCCGATCGCTCGGTAAAATCACCTCATTTTTACTATACTTCCTCCATATCGGTTTGCTACATGGCATGCACGTCGTTCTAGGTTGAGAATTTAACTGGCTATATATGTGATGAACAATACTCTAGCCTTTTAAAAAATGTATACTTTTGTACAGTAGTACTATCGATGGATTGCGCCATGGAGCAAAAATTGAAATTAAAAAAAAGGTGGTACATATAGAGAGCGCTCGTTGCCAAATTATGCATATAGTACTATTAAAAAAGCTAGTACGTGCTTAATTGGGGTGCTAAATTCTATTAAAGAAATACTAGTAGTATGTACATATTGAAGAGTTAAAGTAACAAGAAGAAACATAACATAGTTCTGCTGGGGGCTCAGCACAACACAAACCTCAAATTAAACTAAGCACACCTGAAATTAAACTATGCGACTAATCCGGTAGACACTGCATTAGAAGTTTAGAACCACCATGAGCAACGACACTGCCACCTTACTCGGAGTCCTCGACCTCATCCTTGTCCCTCTTCCTCTTGGCTGATACTTCTTTGCTTGAACCGCACACTTGGCTGTTGCTCTTCATCCAACCCTTGTAGATATTGAAACAAAGGTATCCATCCATTGCAGCGTAGAGGATGTGGTCTATATCTAGTACATTCCGCTGCAATGCATGACGATGAAACGTGTAATGAGGTTTCTCTAGTTTATTGTATGAAGGATGAACCATGGCTCCTGCCAGGGTCAGCATTGAAGGCTGGCGAGAGGGCACCAGCCGATTCTTCTGGAGGTCGAAGGGGTTGCCTACAACGAGGCCTATCCGACCTAGGACTTCTTTGTCGTTCTTAAAGTCTACAGTAACAAATTTCACTGTTTTGTCCTTGAGTAAGTTCTTAAAATCCTGGCACTCAACGTTGGCGTGGCATATGTGGTAGACCAAGAAAACGTTATGTACGCAAACCTGGATCACGGCGGGCTTCTTCCTCTCTTCATCCTTTAGATCCTTCTCTCATCCTAGGACTGTGGTGTACTCAACATCTAGCCCAGCGACCCACTCATCATCTGAGTTTTCAAACATGCGTTTGAAGCGAGAAAGGCATCCTTTCACAGTCGCGAAAGAATAGGTGTAGATGATGTCGAACTCATCGCCGGTGATGGTTCTAACCTTGTACTCACCGCCGATCGTGGAGATTTGGGATGCCATGGATTTGGGAGGAGGGTTAGGATTAGTGGAACTGCCGTAATGTGAATGGACGGGACGACTGGAGCGAACCACCGTAGTATTGAAGGACGTGCGGGGTCGAGTAGGAGCGAACTGCCAGCATGCGAATGGCAGGGTAGTGGCTTTCCATTCTCCCATGATACAGGCTTCCAAGAGCCCTTGGATCTGAGATCGAATGGTTGCATGGCGTGATTCTAGACCTATGGGTGAATATCCTATCCTGGAGGGTTATTCTGCAAATTTTCAGCAACTTAGGATGCGACCGTTTGATCTCAGATCCAAGGGCTGCCAGCAGCCCGTATCATGGTCGCGCCTACCACGACCATCGCATCGCTCGCGCGGTCGCGCCCTTGGAGATTTAACATGGTGTGTTAGGCTATCTAATGTTGGCATGTCATACATAGTCATCACTTAGTCACTCATACTACAACAAGGTTGGCTATAAGTATATTTTTTTACTCCTCTCTATCTCTTTCTTCGTACTCCCTCCGTCCCATAATATAATAACTTTTTTGACACTAGTGTAGTGCCAAAAACGTTCTTATATATGGGACACAGGGAGTACTAGTATTTATTGCATTTGCCAAGGAGTGACCTCTTCCAATCAAATGGTGTTGCTAAGTTTGCTTCATTTAATTAGCTATAAACTCAAAATTGTCTTTTCACCTAGTACACGCGCTTAGCACTGTTTCTTCCTTGGGTCACCAAACTAGTCTCTCTCTTCTTGATTAACTTGCCACATCAAACTTTATGCCCATGTGGCAAGCTTAAGCACCTGTAGGAGCAAGTAAAAGTAAGTACAATAGTGTGCTTTACATGGCATTTTTGCATATGTGGAGGAAAGAGAGGCAAGGAAAAAGTGGAGAAGTGGGCTCTCATGCAAGAGCCAGCCTCTACTACATGGTGGAGCATTGGGAGAGGCACCTGTATGGAGGTGGTCAGGAATCGGGATACTCAAGCCGGTCGTAGCACCACAGTTAAAATGATAATGGCAAGTCAAATCACGGGGCCCCACCTGTCCAGCAGTAACTCGCTGTCAAATTACACAGCCCTACGTTTGCAGCAGCCTACTCCCTCATCTTCTTGCGTCTCTGTCGAACCGACTAGGCGGAACTGCCCCACCTACCGCGCAGGAAAAGCCCCGCCCTCGACTTTTAAATACAACTACATCTGCTTAAGAATCCAATGATGACCTAGAACTACGTGCAGGCCCTATAAACCGAGACGCCTAAAAATAAAAAAACCGAGACGGAGAGGGTACTTCAGCACGTATCTTTTTAGATCAATATAGTAGGGATTCACCAAGGAGCAAAACCAAGTGGTAGGCTACTCATGTCGTGTTGGCGTAGCAACTCAAGCAGGGTCAGTCCACACATGAAATGGCGACACACTTAACAGGACCCCTTTGGCCGACATCTGGCTCATCCACCGTCTTGTTCCACGTGCGATGCACCAAATTACAGTTCAGAGCAGCGGTTGGAATTCGAGGCACCCCGGTCGTAGCGCCGCAGTAGTAGAAAATGAGCGATGAGGGGTCAAATCACAAAGCCCCACCGTTCCCGCATTAAGCTGGATGGACGAAGCAACCATCATTTCACTCTAGGGCGCAAGAGCATAAAGAAAAGAGAAAACAATGATGCGTGCGGCAGCTACCTAGGGCACCCTAGGGTAGGGGTCTCCACTACAGATCCTTTTTTTGAAAGTGCCTCCACTACAAATCGGCTTCTCCCTCGTCCTCTTGAAGAAAACCGATGATGAGTGCGGCGGTAGGGTGTGTAGGAGTACTATGGCATGCGGGGCCACGTCGTAGTAAACGGGTTCGAGTCGACACCTTAAATATGTGTGGGCCGCTTGGTTTTACGGGAACGAGGCAACATTTTGGGTTCGGGGACCAGTGGAGATATAGTACGTACAGAAAATTATGGACGTAGGTTCGACCGAAAGGCAATGATGCATGGGCCCTGCATTTTGATATACCCGGGGCCACGTGAAATTTGCTACTCTACTCAAAACTAGTAAGGTACACATGTATTGAACGCATGAGATTTCAAAACCAAATACTGTCAATTCATTTAGAAAGAAATAATCAATTATGATACAGAAGATTCTAGAACAAAGGAGAAGTGCTTGTGTTTTGAGGTTTGTGCATTATGCTTAAGTTCAACCATGGAGTCTTCTAAATTGTACATGTGGCAGATCTGGTGGAATGTTGATGATATCCAACGGCCAGTAGTGCTCGGATTTGCCTATCTCTGCACTGTCGGGTTAGCTTCATCCAGCGACCATCTTTCAAAGTTATTGGTACACTATATAGTTCTTGTGCCATAGTTGCATGTTTTGGAAAAAAGCTACTAGTGGCTTGTACTATATATTTAGGAATAGAAGATGTATACATGGAAGTTGTAGGGAAAGAGATGACATGGAGCATCTCAATTCCTATGAGTAGGGATTGGAAAAGAGATGTCATTTGGTTCACATCATAGGAACTTTTCTATTGAATCTAGAGATGACATATATCTCAATTCCTATGAGGAGGGATTAGAAAAGAGATATAATTTGGTTCATATAATAGGAACTTTTCTATTGAATATACGCTAATGTTTATTTTCCTTTGAAATTAAGGGAGTATAGGAATCCATTCATATGAACCAAGTGGCTCTAAAGCTATAGAAATGATATCATGTTTATTTCCTTTGAAATGTGGAGTATATGAATCTATTCCTATGAAACAATTGGCTCTAAAGGAAAAAATCCTATAAAAATCATATCATATAGAGTTCCTATGATATTCCTCGACACTAAAGGATGCCTGAAATTGTTGCGGGTGATACGATGGTCTTTCTTTGTAGACTCCTCACCCATCTTTATAGTTACCTCTCGAAGATGAATGAAATGATATATACATGGTATTCTACATGTGCAATTTGGTACACGAAAACTCATTAAAAGTTTGCAAGGTTCGAATTTTCAATAAAGCTATATGCACTGCATTTCGGAACGGAGGGAGAATACGACAGTTGCTAACACTCACGTGGAAGATCTGTGTGTAGGAGGAGTGGCTGTTTTGTTAAATGACATGTCAAAACTGACACTATCGGATGCCGATCTAACGGTTCTTACGGCGTTCGTCAGGAAAAGGCTTGTGGTGAACGTTTGTCGGATAATGATTTACGGACACATGCATTGTATTGATACGTGCCCCCCTCTCTCTCACGCACACGCACCCTCACGAGTCACGACTCTCCCGAGTCCTCTCGCAGACTCACACGTCACACCCACCGTCTATCTGCAGGTAGACGTCACTCACATATATGCTCTTCACACCCTACCCTCGGAACTTCTAAAAAACAAAAGACAGCGCGCACATTTTATTTTAGCTCACACGTCACACACTTATACTATTACTCTTGCGGTGAACGTTCTTTGGGCATAGTATATTGTACTCTCACGAAGAGAAGCGGTGCACGCACGCACTAGTTCTCTCACACCCACTCGCGGGTACACGTAGGAGCGCATTTTTTTGAAGTTGGTACAACAAAATCACTCCACTATATATAAAAGTAGGAGCCTTAGCGCTTGCTTTACTAGGGTTCCTCTCGTTCACTCTCTCATGCTCTCCAGATCTAAGCAACACATAGGTGGCCACACACTCTCTTAGCTCACGGCTGGTCACAAATCCGACCGGACAACCTCGACCGGGGCAGGGGTGTAGGTGCATCGTTCACGCTGTCGTCAGCGGCGAGGGAGGAGACCAACGGCTGCCCGCGCATCCTGCTCGGCGGCCGTGTTCTTCTCTCCAAGAGAGTGCCGACTCGGGAGGGCCTCCGACCCCTTCTTCCTCCCTGCGGTATTGTGGCCAAGATGCGGCCTCTCGACGCCGTCTTTGCCACATGCCGACGACCCTCAAGTATATATTCCTTCGAAACCTGCCTTGCTCTACTGCCCTAGCTCCCTTCGTGTGGATCCTTTTCTACTTCCGTCCGTTGTTCCGAAGCCACCTAGACTTCTACTATTATTAGAAGTAAAGCTAGTTCATACAGTCGACTCAAAGCATTGGTTCAAATAGGGAAGAAAGTTGGAAAGCTGTAGCATGAATCTAGGACTTGGTCCTAAGAGGAAACGGGGGAAAATAGTAATATCTGTCACTGTTTAAATAACCGTGGTTCGTATTTGCGCAAACAGGGATGTCTGTCTCCATATCGTTTCGGGTGTCTGTCTCCGTATTGTTTCTATCCACGCAATCAAAAGCACACACCTCAGTTTTAGTACAACTGCGCAAAATGAGATGGCTATCCCTCGTTGCCGTCGTCTAACCTCCCGTCTTCAAGGTATCCCTACATTGGTAGTAACTAAGGTAGAATGACCAACGCAATCTAAAAGAAGCTGATTCGTACGTTTTACTTCCTGATTGCAGTGCAGGGATGAGCGAAAACAACTGCATCCTAGTCTGGAATGCACTTTCTACCAGTTCATCCATGGACCGAGGACTAGCTGGCATGGCTGCACGGCAGTTTTTTGGACAGGTGCACGGACAAGAGGCATTGTGGTCTGCTTATTTCTGCAAATAGTGGTGCTTAAATTTAGTGGAATGCACAAGCATTTCAACTGGTCAGTACACTGCATGGTTCAGTTCAGCATTCCAGCTGAGACCACAATTATAATTGGTTATTTTGGAATGAGAGAACCTAACCCTGGATGGTGGCAACAAGAAAAAACCAGAGTGAACTCCAGGAAATTTAAGCCTGTCGGGAGGCCCTTTGCTCAGAGAAGCCTTGGTTGTTTTTTCCTGATTTGTAAACCTTCTCACAACTTTGTCTTTTGTTGTGAACTAGTATATGTTTGTTATGTTCTATGAATCATTGAGATGTATAAAATTGCTTAACTTATGCTTTTCAAGTTTTTTATGAAGACGAGTTTAATGTGAATGTTCCACATGAGCGCTAGACTAGCATGTGAACGTTTGGATTATTACATTGTGGCCTCAATTAACTGCATGAACCACTATAACAAGATACATAGTTGCTTATATGTCAGACAGCAGATTGTTGATTGTTAGTTGGTCGATAGCCTAGTGTTGAAGCGAGCTGAGCCAATGTGCCGTGTTTTGCACAACTGCTTACAAGTGGGGTAGCACCAACAGTGTTTACAAGTACTTATGTATACATCGGCGCATGGTTCTCGAACGAGTGCTCTATTTCATCAAAACACACACTTACCGTATGATAAACCGTGACAACTTATGTCTTACCATGCCATATTCATGAAAAAAACTAGTGAGGACGCATCTGTTTTGGCAACAATTACGATAGTTCTCACATGATTCACGGGCACACAAAAGTAGCAGCAGTTCCCATAGACGGATTCAAATAGAGTACTAGCCCCAGAGGGGTCGATAACAGGCAAGGTTTGGATAATTAGACACAATCCAAACTACTATTAAACACTAGCTGGGGCAACTATTTCATGCCACAATCTAATTTGGGATGGACACAAGACGGACCTTGCCATGAACATCATCGAGGACGTCCCACAGCAGCTCAATCCTGTGAACCTTCATGAAGACAACCTTGTGGCCTTGCCACTGATAAACTTGTTTGTGGAGGCATGCCACATCATCTTCCTGCGTAAGCTTGACAAGAACAATATGCCTCACAAATGAAGGAGTAGCTTTGAACTTCTTGTGCTTCAGTACACCCTGGACAACACGCCTGACAATAGTGACGTTGGAATACAACTCTTCATTGGTATAACCGCAAATGGCTTCTAGGATCCAACAACCTAAGAACTCTGTTTTCCGAGTGCATATATTCAGGTCATCCGCCTCATAGTGAGTGACATGTACAACCACACAATCCTTGTCTGCATCAGGGCTCTAACTGAAACAGAAACAAATTCTAAATTACTTTTCAGTATAAGAAACACAAGTTATTTAAACCACGATGTATACCATGGCATCGAAGCTAATAAAATTTTGCATTATTAATCATGACATACTTCCTTTTCTAAAAAATCACCACATACTTAGA
>NC_041380.1:506296378-506297150 GCF_002162155.2 Triticum dicoccoides
GGTGGTTGCCTCCATCTTCTTGGAGCTCTCTGTCTCGTGGGGATCAGCCTCCCGCGTTTGCTCCAATATCGGCAGATCTTTGCCTGGTTCTGCTTGGTCCATCATGAAACTGATGAATACTAGGAGACCACTGAAAGGAAAACACAATCGCAATGACAATGAAACAAAAAAGAGAGTGAGGATCGGTTACTGCTTTGCAAAAGTTCTTTTTTTCTATGAATGAAAATATACCAACATCACAGATCCGCTTACCTTCCCTTTGTTCGGAGAGAAGAACAGTGGCAGATGCGAGTGTTGCCTTTCTTGAAGACGGTGAGGGAGAAGGGGATTCAGCGAAGAGTGAAATGATGGTTGCTTCATCCGTCAAACTTAGACTGCGGGGAGGTGGGGTTTTGTGATACGACGGCTCATTACTGCCGCGCTACGACCGGGGTGACTCTCCGCCTGCATACTGCCTTCTAATTTGGTAGATGGTATTTGGGCCCGCGCGCTGCATGGCCCGCATGTCGGTGAACAAAAGTATAACGACATTCAGTAGAGGGAGACGTTTCAATGACCTAGGAGGAGCCAGAAGCGGTAGAGTGTCTCCACTGTACTAGTAGTAATTGTTTTTCTGGGTAGCTGTAGAGTGTCTCCACTGTACTAGTAGTAATTGTTTCTCTGGGCCCAAGACAAAACAGCCCAGCCACACTAGTAAATAGTAAAATCAATTCAAAAGCCCATATATTTACTGAATGAGAGGCGCTACCCACACCCAGCACAACCCCCCCCC